>NC_060156.1:17529594-17545994 GCF_021292245.1 Micropterus dolomieu | reverse complement strand
CTGACCTAAACCCAATTGAGCATCTCTGGAGAGACCTGAAAATGGCTGTCCACCAACGTTTACCATCCAACCTGACAGAACTGGAGAGGATCTGCAAGGAGGAATGGCAGAGGATACCCAAATCCAGATGTGAAAAACTTGTTGCATCTTTCCCAAAACGACTCATGGCTGTATTAGATCAAAAGGGTGCTTCTACTAAATACTGAGCAAAGGGTCTGAATACTTATGACCATGTGATATTTCAGTTTTTCTTTTTTAATAAATTTGCAAAAATTTCTACATTTCTGTTTTTTTCTGTCAAGATGGGGTGCTGAGTGTACATTACTGAGAAATAAAATGAACTTTTTTGATTTTTGGAAAATGGCTGCAATGAAACAAAGAGTGAAAAATTTAAAGGGGTCTGAATACTTTCCGTACCCACTGTATATGGCAATATTCACTCTGACTGTCCACTCAACAGTTGACTACAAGTAAATGGTTTGATAGAATTATCCACATCTGTACTCGGGAGATGGCTGTATCAGGCGTTCAACAGGTCTGCATTGCGTTGCACCAGTCTTTCTGCATTGCTCTTGCTAGATCAGTCGGTTCTCTCATGGGAGCCTCGAGGTAGCACCTGATCAAAGAGAATAATTCAGGTGGAGCAGAAGGTAAAAAGAGAAGGTAAAGCTCAAGCTGGGATAGAGTCAACAGTGGTTTGTGTTACACAGGGAAAGAGGGTAAGAGAGTTTTGGATGACTACTTCTGCATTGCGTTTCCACATGAGGCAACCTCATTTTACAACATCTTCTTTCACAACTTGTCCAGAGAGGTGGTTTTAAAATGATGTTGGCAGCCCATTAGGTGATTGCGAGTTTATTTCCTCATATAGCATAGGGTCATCAGTGATGGTACTGCCTGCAAACTCATCACATATGAAGCACAAAGTGAATACTAATGCCTTGTTTTTCCTATTTCAGTCCCCCTTTTAATCCATGCACATACCCGTTCCCAAAAAAAGATCCACACTGAGGTCTGTGGATTATCCAAAGTAACTGGGGAATCGTTTTTGGGAAGAGACATTGCTGTTGAGTTTTTTAAATGTAATTTTTGACTGCTGTGAGCACCACAAACTAAATGTTATTCCATTGCCTCCATTTTATTGTGGATGTGGCAGAAATCTGTAAACCTGAACAAATACAACTAAACCTTTCTGCATGGCCAGATACCACAAGGCATAGTCAGGGAAAATATTTTTTTTGTGGTTAGGTTGAACTGACCCTTAAATATAATCAGGGTGACTTTTTGCGGTTTACATGTTACACTCTTTGTGTTTGCTTTTCACTAAAATGCAGGATCCATCATTTAGGAAAGGAGCTGTCAGGCCCGTGAAGAGAGAAGAGTAATGGGAGGCTCATAGGAGTACAAGATAATTTAAAAGTAACACGCCAACGCTGCTGCTTCTTGCATCCCCGGATGGGAATAGTTACCAGCACACCAGTTCATGAACAGAAGCACAAAATCTTTAATTGGCTCACTGTTTCCATGAAAAGTGAAATGATAAGTTATGTGTACTCAGACTTTGCTTTGACAGACCCCCTCTTTAGGAAAGTGCAGGGCAGACATACTGTGCTGCCCTACAACGGACTGGGGACTGTTTGCAAGAGACGAAACTGTACAGGACAGTTGTCATCAGGTATTCACAGTTATCACATAGGAGTATATTAAGAAGTGACGGTTTGTTGAATCTGACATTGCAGTTGTTTAGGTGTTTACTAATACTATTAAAAGGTTCTACACACTTGTACTGATATCATAGATGACTTGTTGTCTGTAAAACAACTGAAACATTTCAAAATATGTGTTACTAAACTAACTAACCAGCGTTATTACTACATCCAGTCAATTGTAAATCAAAACAGGGGCCCAGCTTTCTCGGAAATAAGAAACCACATTATTTCTTTATTTCCTTTTAATGAGGCAACATCATGATGAGTTGAAGGTGAAGTGATTTGATAATGATTTCTCTAATCTTGCATAACCTGTGTGTTTGTTGCATACTATGTTTGATTGCTGCCAAAGATAAACGCTTGACACTCAGATGCGGTCAGACATGGTGGATATTTTGACTGATAACAGCAGGAATGGTGTACAAGTCTTAAGATAGAGGAGGGCAATTGTCTGCACATCCAGTCTTATATCAAAGTCGTGCAAATCTGCACCCTGGATTAAAAGATCCCATACAGAGTAAACAGGAAATGGTTCATCCCAACCATGGGAACGTTCAATCGGAGAACGGTGCGCACTGGTTTGCTGTTTTCCGGGTTGAGCGACGTTTCCTCGAAACAGGCTTTGAGGTACGTTTTCTCTCGTTTGGTGGGTGTGTCAGAAGGATTAACCAATCAGCAGTGACATGTAAACACTGCCCTATTATAAAGGTACTGTAGTGTGCTTGCATAACACAACAGGGTGTTTCACCATTTAAATAAGCGTCTTGCTACATTTTGTCAGGGCTGAACGCGCCATCAGGTGTGACTGCTGCTGCTGTTTGGGTGGAAGGCTGCCATATAGCATCTGCCATACATACATAACCCTTTGTTGAGAATTTGGCTAAATCTAGACCTCTAAAGATTGTAAAGATGACATGTCAAGGCGACTGAACCAATAGGATACATGAGTTTTAGTACCAGTACAAACCCTTTTCTCAAATGCAGTCAAGTTTTAAAACCAGCCCTGCTTTAGCTTCATCCCAGCAGTGTGACTATGGTGTTGCATAATTGACAGTGTAAATCGTGTCTAATTATCTGTTGCTAATTTCATGTGATCACTTCATAATTCAGTCTCCAGTGGAAAAACAAACTAAATGAACAATAAATTATAGTGACTTTTTTTACATGTAAAAATGGTATGACCACTGCTGCTGTTGTCAGGTTCATCAAGAAGTGGTTTGGGCAGCTGTAGAGAAGCACCCGGTTGTGCTTTTTGTGGAGTGGAACTTGACAAAAAAAACATGATATCATTGTATGTCCCTTCATAACCCCTTCCAGATGTAAAATGAGTCTAATCGCTCCTCACTTGCTCGACTCTCATGGCCATTCATTCATGAAGAGCATGCGGCATCTTTCTACTCTGGATGTTAATGATATCTGATCACTCCTTACATTAATAGCAATTGTATCTTCTTACTGCTGAGTGCTCCTGTTAGAGTGTCTCTGGATTGCTAATTGACTATAATGATTATATGGGGAATAGGAAAAGCTGAAAGGCAGTGCTTGCTTTTGCTCAGGGCATTTTTCCTATTTGTTTCCACGAGCTGGTCATATTCAACAGTTCATCAAAGTTTCCAAGCCAATAAGACACTGCAGTGTGGAAATGTTTCTTGCCTCCAGTCTCAGAATGCTCAAAATGGCATAGAGCATCTCTTGTTCTCTGCATATCCTGCAGCAATTTTATTTTTATTAAAAAATTTTTTTTGGGAAGATCTTGAAAAATTCGACCCTGCTACAGAGAGTTGTAATGAAAACCAGCAACTAACTTTTGTGTTTCTCTCCATATTTTGACAGGAAAGGGCTTGGTGAGTGACAAAATGTTTGTTGTTTGAGTTCGTCATAAAGATGTCTGTCTGCACTTATACTATATATTTACACACGCATTGTTTGCACAATAGAAAAACGGCAAAATCTGTTTTTGTCCATCTTTCTTGGTGAGAAAAAAATCTAAACCGTACATTACAGCCACCAGATGCTAAGAATTGGGGCAGATACAGCCTTGTGGCTGGGTAAACCTTCATTCTGTCCCCTCCTGCGCTCCGTGACTGTGCTTTAATGCAAGTTGCTCTCATTTACACATTTTTTTAATTTCTGTTCTGACAACTGAACTAGCATGGAATAGTGATTTGATGACTATTAATAAATACGACCTATTGATGAGGTGAACAGTATTTCCTGGATTGCTGTGAGATGAGATGTTGATCAGATCAGTACTGTATGATCACAAACTCATCTGACAAAATCAACATACAGTTTAAAGCGGAAGGGACTCAGAGAGAAGGTTCTGGGGACATGCTTTTTGATGTGGCTCTAGAAAAGTAGATTAAAATTTACAGAGTGTAGTACAGTTAATTTGAAAACAATACTGTAGCTTAAATCCTCTACATTTTTGTTATTTGAAGTGGAATTGATCCATTTTTCACACATACTTTATTTCTCTCTTTACCGCTCTCTGTTCAAAGGAGAAACACACCATCACCTCAGGATTTTCTGTCTCCTGCCCTCGAATCAAAACAAGCAGCATTGTACATCAAAGCTGTGTTCACTACATTTGCCCCGCTGTGCTTTACAGTGCTTGCCTTTTGTTGTTGTGCCAAAGGACATGAGTACCAGATTGTCACATACAAAGTTAAAAATAGAGGCAGTACATCCCATTTGAACCAGAGCTGCAAAAACAATATAAAAAAGACACAAGGAAAACTATGCTAATATGTGAGGTTTGCATCACAGGGAGGCTGTGTAGAGAGGATTGTGTTATAAACCTTACACAGAACAAGCTGCTCAGAAGAGAAGACATCTCTTAATGTGTATGGAGTTCATGGAGGTGTGCAAAGTGAACAAGCAGTGCACTGTTATGGAAGGAGGTAAAGTGGGCATCAAGCAGTAGAGAAAACAACCCAAGTTTAAAGTAAACTTTATGGCTGTAGAGAGGAAGAGAAGTAGAGGAGAAGAGGAATACAGTAAGAACTCAATGCAGTAGAGATTCATCGTTGTTTATCTTTCGGTGCAGTCATTATGATTGAATAATAATATCAAATTAACATGATGCACCGCTCTGGGCTTAAACAAGCAGATACTGCATACACATACACAAGCAGATATAGCACACATAATGTGATCTCTAACAAATTAGGGACCACCAGAGGTTGATACTTCAGTAGAAAAAACATCAATACTAACCATCTCTCTGCACAGATAATGTGTGATGCAGGGATTAAATAACACTAGTGATGCACAAGCATTCCCTAGTGTGTTGCAGTAATTCTGCTGTCAAAATAGGGTGTTAAATACATATTCTTGTGTCATTTTAACATGCAACACACAGGGTTCAGAATTGGCCACCAATTAACCGGCCACCTTTTTTAAAAATTATATCGCCATCATACCCAGAGGGGTTTTAGGGGCACTTCTCCTGGATAGGGCTGGGCAGTAAAACAATAATGATAATTAACACAATATAATTTTCCTCAATAACAATATAACAAATGTTTACATTTTCCATCATTTGGATCACAGATAAATAAGCACTTAATTTTTTTATCAAGATATTTATTTTGTTGATGGAAAGGGAATGAAAAAAGATTTCACTCAAATTTACTCATACCTCATGTCTTAAGTGATCCACTGTTTGATATTAAGTGTCATATTCTGACCATAAAGAACAGTTTAAAACCACATTAACAATCTTTTTTTTTTCTTCCTTTCACTCAGGAGCAAAACTCAGCCTTTAAACTTGAAAGAAATAATGATTTGACATTTATTGTGAAAATTATTGATATCGAATTTTTTCCGTGATAACATCCCTCCTCCAGGATAGGCTGCAACTAACGACTATTTTCATTGTCAATTAATCTGTTGATTATTTTCTCAGTTAATCGATTGTTGGTCTATAAATTGAAGATGAGAAAATGGTGAAAAATGTCGATCAGTATTTCCCAAAGCTCAAGGTGACGTGCTCAAATGTTTTGTTGTGCCCACAACCCAAAGATATTCAGTTAACTGTCATAGAGGACAAAAGAAACCAGAAAATATTCACATTTAAGAAGCTAAAATCAGAGAATTATAAATAATTTATCGATTATCAAAATAGTTAGTCCTGCTCTACTCCTGGAGATGTAGTGCTCTCTAATCTGTCTCTCTAGCACTCTCCGTTTTCTCTTTTGACTTTTAATGGGGGAAAATAAAAGCTTTGTTTAACCGTCACCTCTGTGGGAGAGGTTACATTGATATCCATATGTGTAGAAAGAAAGCTGATCCTTGTAAAGAGATATCGAAAATCGAAGAGTGAAGGGGGGAGAAGTCTTTGGGGATCACCCCCCTCAGTGAAATGGGACCACCCAGCGGCTTTTGTCATGGAGACTCACTCAACAATGTTAGTTCTACTCTGAAGAGGACGGCTGAAGCAATGAGAGAAAATGAAAGTGACATGTGAAAGATTGCTTGTAAAGAGAGGTTGGGGGGAAGGATGGTCCGGCATTTCTGTCATTATCCTTTTTAGGAAAGATAAGATTTAAGGTATTTTTGTGTAGTGTGTGAAAGTGCAACACTGAAGCCTCAGTCGCCAACACGAGTGAACTAGTAACTCTACCTCTTCATTTCTCAATATACTTTATTGTATAAACAACAGATGAAACTGATACAGTTGCCTGCATTAGGGCTGCAATGATTATTTTCATTATTGATTCATTTGCCTAAAGCCCAAGGTGACGTTTTAAAAATTATTGTTTTGTCAAACCAACAGTACAAACAACAAAGAAAAGAAATTGTCATAATTAATAAATTGGAAGAGGAGTGTGTTTGGCATTTTTTGCTTGAAAAATTAATTAATCAAAACTAATCTATAATTTAATCTAGGGCTGAATGATTAATCGTTTTCCAATCATCACTGTTTTGATGGTGTCTCATGTTGTAATGCTCCGTGACATGTTTTATCTGTTACACAGAGAATATTGAAATCGCATAATCTGGCACAAAAATGGCAATTAGATTTTTTTCCCCCAAATCATTCAGCCTTAATTTAATCTATGATATAATCTAATACTGTAAAATACTGTGCATATCCACACTCATTTATATATTATTTTTCTTTATATTTTCTACTTTAACTTTCTGTTATTATTTTATTCCTAATACCTTGATGTGCAAGTGAGCAATTGTAACGAAAGAATTTCCCCTCTGGGTTCAATAAAATATTAATGATTCTGATCTAAACAAACTCATATCCACACTTTAAGCTTGTTATAATGAATAAACATGCCAGATATATTTGGTGCCTTGAGAAGTCATTGCCATCTGTGTGCTGAATGCAGCTCAGCAGAAGAGACTCATGAGAACAATCATGTTGTTTTGTGCTACAGACGCAAGAATGAAACTGAGGCTAAAATAAAACTTAACTAACTAAAATAAAACTACATTCTTTATGTTTTGAGGTGGAGGGGTGTATCTTAATAGGGAAAGCAGCATGGTAGCGTTGACATTTTAAGAAAACCAATGTATCAAAATTGGCGGCTGTGGCTTGGAGGTAGAGCGGGTTGTCCACTAATTGGAAGATTGGCTGTCGCATGTCGAAGTGTCCTTGGTGTGCGAGTGTGTGTGAATAATTAGTTCCTGTTTCTGGTGAGCAGTTGGCATCGATGTTGGCAGTGAAAGCACTTTGAGTGGTTGGAAAACTAGAAATCAAATGACCACATGAAAACAATGTTAAAGGGGTCGCTCGGAGTGATGAACCCACAGAGATTTATCCCCTCAATCTGCAGCTCCCCTCGCCTTTAGTGAGCTTTATAGCGAGTTTTGTTTAGCTGTCCGATCTACAACTTTACTGTTCAGGTTCACTCTTACCGCTCTTATTACGTTGTCTTTGGTTACAGTAAGCAGCTGTTTTAAGTGGAAAAACTTAAAAACAAAACACTGTTCACTACCTGTTCAGCATGAGCCAAGGAGACAGACACATTTAATGACTAAAAGAATATAGATATTAGATATAAAATAATGTAATTGCCTTATTTTTTATATATATATATATATATATATATATATTTTTTTTTTTTTTACCAATATTGCAATTACGATTTAATATGCGATTCATTTTTAAGCTCTTTACCTTCTGTATTATTTAAAACAGTCGAGCAATAAATCAGTGTTTTCAGTCACGTGACATGCGCGGTGACCTGGAGGGCAAAACAACAGACCAACATAGCGGCTCACACCGCAAGTCCCCCGTAGAGACACCGCAAAAGCAGTCAAATTTTATTTGGATCACCTTTCAACTTACAAGAAAAAAATAGAAAATATGAACACAAACTGCAAGTGTTTGGCATATCCGATCCACATAACGCATCCGCTGCCGCATTTCTACCGTTAAATAAACGGCAGGTCCCTGCCGCCGCTCGACTGTGGTAATGTTTACTTTTACCTTCTTGGGAATCCCTCACCTAACACAGCCCAGGCATGAACAGCCAGCAGGGGGCGACTCTTCTGGTTGCAAAAAGAAGTCCGGCTCCATTAGAAATAATGGTAAAATTAGCCTACTTCTCACCTGAATAATTACTTCAGTAAACACTTTCCTGATGAGTTTATGGTCTCAATCGCTAGTTTCATGTCTTCTTCAATACAAAATTATGTTCATTTAGTAAATAATGGTCCCATTTATTTTAAAATAGACCAAAAAGCAGAGTATGTATCAGGGCGGGATTGTCTATGATGATTGCTAGACAAAATTGTCAGCGCTGTTAAAATGACAGTTAACGTAAATTACAGGTGCACCTAGCTAAGCAAGCTAGCTAGCTCCGCACGCAGCCGTTAGCTCAACCGTCTCGTTCAAATATGGTCACGGCCTATCGGCCAAACTCAAGGCTTCAAAACAGCAGTCCACAAACCAACGGGTGACATCACAATGACTACGTCCATTTCATGGCATTAAATAATATGCTATTATATCATCAGGTAGGCCTAACGTTACATACAGACCACAAGAAAAATAAAGTTCACCACAGTGTGATATCCAGTAAGCGCTCAATACAAAACCCACAGTTCAACGACCAATTATTGAGTCTAACGTTATCTAAAAAAACTCAAATACTCAGTTTGAGGTTCAATTCAAAAGTTGGCCAACGAAAATAAAACCAAGTGACGCCTCTTGTGTTTAATAGACAAGCTTAGTAATTCTCCGACAACACCGTAGTCCCCCACCTCCACAGCCTCAGATGCTGGTAAGCAGCACACTGGCTGTAACCAGGCTGTAACTCGGGACAGGATGGGCCTCTTTCGGACTTGTGAATTTGGTTTGAAATGCCGTTTCACAGATATTTCCTGAGCTGACTGGTTGCCATGTGTACTTTGGCTTGCGATACCGATCGCCACAATACACTTACCTTACTACACGTGTTTTTTTGTTTTTTCCTGTCCGCCAAAGCGGCAGATGGCTCAACGATATCACCAACCAACACCACCACGTTACCGCGGGTGCTATTTTCCCTGTGTGACACTAAAGTTTCTGTAGTGTCAGCTTCTGTCAAGCTTAAGGCTATTGCACAACAACAAGTCAAGGTACAGCATAACGTGCAAAGTTGATGCTTCGTCTGCAGACTGCTTTACTCTTGGGTGTCATGTGACCAGAGTGTAATCGCAGCCTTTGCGAAAATCTTGTTTTATCATATCGTGATAATATCGCAAATGCAATTAATCGTTCAGCCTAACTAATGATCACATTAAGGAACTGGACTTTTTAGGGATTTTTGGCCGTTTGCACTATGGTTTTAGATTGTGCTTCTTACCACAGTTTTGGGACAGATGAGTTTGACAAAGAAGCCTCTTCTGTCTTCAAATGCAGTCATATGGTGTGGGGATAGCAGCTCTATTTTTGTGGTCTGAGCGTGCCTTCCTCTCAGTCCTATTTTGAGCCAACAGAGAGAAACCCTCTCAGTGTTGTATTTGAGAAGTCCTTCTATGGTTCGAGTTTTGTGATTTTAAAAAAACAAAAAAAAAAACATTTTGACATTTTGATGGCACTCCCCTGGAGCTGAAAAAGAGCAACCACCAACCTCACCACAGAGCGTCAGATAAGCTCGTCATACCATACCCTTAGTTTAGGGCCTGTGAGTGTGTGAGATAGAAAATGTACTGTAGCTTGTTGGGGTTGTAAATTATTTCACAATATAGCTGTCACTTAATTTTTTGTTGTTTTGTGTTTGTTTTTCTTTATTACAACAGGGAATCGTGGCAGCAGCTGCTGTACATGTGGTCGTCATTGTTAACAGTGACTGCATTGAAAGGCATCTAATTCTGCCATGGCCTGGTTTTGTTGTTTGAGACAAATCCTTCTGTGAAGAAATCACAGCGCCTTGTCCACAGTAGCTCTAAGAGTGAGTCTGGCTTCCTCATGTTTCAGCCTGTTCACTACAATCCAAATGCTTCAGCCACTGATTGCCAGTAGGTAGTAAAGCAGTAAGCAGTCCTCCTTCCTGTGAGTAGCAACTACTGCAAACAGTGTGGAAGGGATGGGGGGAGGAAATATCTCCCATTCGCTGAATGCTGCCTGCCTTTGACCTGAATGCCAAACACAGAAAGCCCTGCCAGTAGTTTTTTTTTTCTCTCCTTTTAAACATCCCCTCTTTTTTTTTTTTTTTTTAATAATCCTCTTTTACTTTCCTTTTCTCTTTGTGTGGTGTTGAATGAGCCTCTGAGCCTTCCCCCCTTAGTGAAGGGAGTTGTGAAGTGCTAGTGAAGCCCAGCTCAGCAGTCTGTCGCTCATCTTTCCTCTTTTTACTCTCTCAGCGGAGGAATGGGGGGTCATGAGCTCTCAAGCGTTTTTCTTTTTTAATCCCAATCTCTCCCAAATCTGTTTGTTTTCTTTTGTGTATGTACTTGTACGCTTTCTCCCAGGAGAAGCGTTTTTTATTCAACCACCTGTCTGTCTGTGAACCATATCAAGGAAAATGAGCTAGTGGCTCTGATTAAATGACAAACGTATAATAATCTTTTCTGTTTATTGAATCCAGTTTTCACCCCCAGTTGACTTAAGCCCAAATGGTTTAAAACCTGACTTTCAGATTGATTTCTGTATAAGCTGTCCTCATGGATTTCATTGTCCCTTCAAGAGGGCATCAGAATGAGCAATGGTATGGCTGCCACTCTGACATACATGATTGCCCATAGAGGAGGATGGTCCTGATTAGGAGTGGCATTCCCATCACTCTGCCTAATGAGCAAGGATGTCAAGGAGATAGAGAAATTGGTATTATGGAGGCAAAGGGAGGCAAAGTACTCATGCGAGGAGGGGAGAATATCACGTGTTATTCTGCTAATTTACATTAGGTGGAAAGAAATGACACTAAGGTAGAATGATTGTCGAGCTTGTGACGTATATTAATGCAAATCTGACCATTTCATTTTTGTAAAAATGAAATTTTCCTTGATCAATTCAAGGTGAAAAGGACTTAAAACAGAGTGTGTTGAGTGTGTTTCTGATTTAAAAAGTAAGTCAAACGTATGGACCACACACTGACAATTATACCCTGACCAGGAGTTTTAAAAAATCTGCAAACAATATATCAAGTGATAGTAATGTTTCTTAACAGATACCTTAGATTTTTAAAAATGTTTTGTGTGTGTGAGACAAAGATACATACTAAGCAAGACCTTAGTAAAAATAAACTGTCAGTGGACTTAAATGGCTGTGTGATGTGTTATTTTGAGGGGACAGCAAATTTACACAGTTATACTAACTGTACACTCACTCTTTTAGCAAAGTGTCATTTCTTCAGTGTTGTCACCAGAAAAGAAATATTCAGATATTTATATTTATTTAAAATAAATGAAAGTTCAGTCACCACAATAAAATTTCCCCATGTGATTAGTGCTAATGATGCAGGATGAAATCACCGAAACCGTCAAATAAGTGAGTTACAAAGCCAGATGACTTCATGTCTACAGCTTTTGGTTTGTTTGTAAAAAGGCAGTGTAAACCAAAGGGCAACCACCGGGGCTGAAAAATGCAGTGAACTGAATGGCCACCTGAGTCTGGCTCCAAAAGCGAGTCTGTCCCCATAGACCTGGAAGGCCTGTGCTCAGGTCTCCAATGACACCAAGAATCTTATGCATCTTTTGCTATTTAGAGGAGGAAAATGGAAAAAGTAGAGAATCCCAAACAAAGCCAGGTATAAATACCACTGAACACATCTGATCTGCTTTGTATTTCAATATCTCAAACCTAGTGACAGCGAAATACCGTGGAGCATTTTCCCAGCAGACGTCGTCCGGTTTGCTCATCCAACTGTCCAAGCCAGGAGGAATAAATGCAATAAAACGCAAGGAAAGTAGTAGCTTGGTCTAATCCAGCAGCTATAGCCTGAGGTGGATAGAGGCCACAGCTCGCTCACATACCTCCTGTCTCCTGGAAGAGCTGACATCACCATCCCTCATCTCGTCATAAATCTGCCCTTCCACTTTTATTTCCTGCGCTCTCCAAAGAATCACAGCTGCCACCATTTTTTCTCTCATCCTCTATGTTGAACTGACCCCTCCACCATCTTCCTCCTGCTGCCTTTGCTGCCATAAAAGTTCTGGAAAGTTGAGTAACGTAACTTGTGGTGACCTTAACATAAACTCTCCTAGTGCCGTGTTGCACAACTCCCACATCCCTTGCCTTTTCTCCTGTCCCCGTCCCAGCCTGCAAAGCAATCCTGTTTGACAGCTTTAGTGACGGCAAGCAGAGGCACATTCACAAGTGCAACGCTCTATAATACAAACTGTTTGTATTTTTTAACTGCTTGTAGAGACGCAGCTAAGCTAGACACTAGACACACTCATGCAGTGACACACAACCCTGCTTTCGGTTGTGACTGTAACGGTAAGAATGTATTCAGTAATGCCTCCGCTGTGTCTGTGGTTGTGGCCTAATTGAAGTGGAATTGAATATCTTTGGTTGGAAAAAAAACAGCCAGCACTTTAGAGTGCTCCCATTTGCATTTCATAAAATGTAGCCTCCACAGAAGATACCAGTCTTTCCACCAGTAATGGAATCTTTTTTTATATGGTCTAATTTGTGCAGCTACACATCTCATGAGTCATAATTCTGTTTCGTGGTTTCACTTTATGTGCTCTGCCCTCTCATTAACAGATAAAATGTAAGTGACGATAGGGGTAAGGGAATTTACAATCCACCTGCATCTTAAACGTGTGCTGCCGCATTTTTCTTCCTTGCATCTAGTTTCTGGAAAACTCTATATTGTTTTACACGTATACTGAATATGCCTGACTAACCCACAGGCTTTCTAGCACACAAATGGATCAATACTGTTTCCATCTAACTGTGTTTGACTCAGCAGGGGTATATATTTGGAATAACAGTATTGGTTATAAATTAATTCACATAGCAGCATTAATAAGCTCTGTTAACTGCTCTGTTAATATGTAATTGTGTTGTACAGGATGTTTATTGTTTCTACTCCTGAAGGGTGTTGGTGCCATAAATCAACACACCCCACAAACGCTACTGACAGCTTTACATCAGATATGAAAATAGACATTTGACACACACACATTGTTTACAACATGACTATACATTCTGTATCTTTCGAATTCACCCTCATCTTCAGAGAGCCACTTTTCATCTGCATCATTTTTACTTTTATTTATTCCAGTGATTCCAGTTTCCAGCCGCAGACTGTTAACTTTGCAGCAAGCTAAATATAAACTGGATTGCTCAGATGGTTCTCATACCATGAGACGCTATTTTTTTTTTTTTTTCTCAGAAAAGGTTTTCACAGAACAGGAATAAACTGAATTACGTCAAACTTTCTCAGTCCCTCCACACATATACCCAAACAGACAATTTCCCATTTTGGCTGTCTTCTGAGCAGATGCATGTAATTTCTCGGTTAAGGTGCTCCAGCAAAACCCGAGTCAAATCACCTCCCCTAAAGCCCGATGAAATAGAGCATATAATCGCTTTCTGTCTTTGCGTGTGTATGTGCGTTTAAGAGAGAGAAAGCATGCAGAATGAGCACATAAATTGATTTTGTGTGTGTTTTGATTTTGTGCGTTTTAAAGTTTTTCTGATTGTGCTGCCCTCTACCGAAGAAGCCCTTTTCAGAGGTTTTGAGTAGTAGAGGTTGAGAGTACTTTGGCTGAAGCCCATGGGCCTCATCATGTTTGTTTTACTGTTTTCTTCCGGTGCGGGCTGTGGATGTGACTCCTCTGTGTTTTGTAATTGTTACACAGAGGTGCGGTGATCACGTGGTCAGCAGTTTGATATTTAGCCATAATCTTTGTCCAAGGAATTATCATTTTTAGCGCCAGTGTAGGCACTGAATATTACCACGGACATTAAACTCATATGTAGCCTGGATATGTAATTTAGCCTCGTTGATAGACTGGCAATCTGTCCACTGTGTGTCCTCTCTAATGCCCAGTGTGAGCTGGGATAAGAGGTTTAAAAATTCTGTGCAGGGATGGATATGGATTAATTTGTAATGACTTTTCACTTGTCACAGCACAACTGAGCCTCACACACACACACAAGTAGACTCTACATTAGATATAATAATGCATTTACAGACAAGTGAAGGTCATATGATAGGTATGTTATGCAGTCTTCTTTCAATGATGCCCGTCATGTTGTCTTTTTAAAATGTAAATCGCCTAATGGGTTTCTTAATTTTGTAGTATTTCTTAATAATTAATCATTAACTTATTAAACACACCTTTCTTCCCCCAGTCGCTTTTTGAAGGTGTGGCAGGCAATGTGACAAGTGGCTGTCTGAACCAGCATATATCACACCATTTATAAGTCGTGTTACTCGTCGGCTCACCCCAGTCCTCCTCTTCTCCACAGGGGGACTCCATGAAAGATGACAGAGGAGGTGATTGTTGTAGCCAAGTGGGACTACACAGCCCAGCAGGACCAGGAACTTGACATCCGTAAAAACGAGCGTCTCTACCTCTTGGACGACTCAAAGACCTGGTGGCGTGTCCGCAATGCCGGCAACCAAACGGGGTACGTGCCGTCGAACTATGTCGAGCGCAAGAACAGCCTGAAGAAAGGCTCACTGGTGAAGAACATCAAAGACACGCTGGGTAAGAAGAATTCAGTTTCATATTGGTCAGTATGTGTGCATGCATGAGTGTGTTAGCCTGAGTCTCCTCAGGAGAAAAATTATTGCTCTCCCTGTGTCTCTGTCCTAGCTGGGCGCTGTCACTGTGCACTCCAGGGATCCTGTTGAGTTGGCCGTTGCTCTCAGCTGTCAGCACACTGTCTCTCAGTCCCCCGGTCATGACTTGAATCCTTTAGACTGTGGATGTAGCTGCCAGCTTATGAGTGTATATATGTGTATATAGTATGAGTGGCTATAGCTCAAGTTATTAATACATATCTTGGCAAGACAAAAACAAGTAGGCTATTTATAAGCCACTCAAAAAAATGAAGGTTCTTTTATATCCAGCTATAAAAAAAAAAAAATAAAAACACTATTGGGATCTAAGAAAATTAAATGGTTACATGACAGAGGTCGCTTTCATATTCATATAGTGTTATTTATAGTTCCTCATCTCATTTTGCCATTTAACATTACTAAAAAACTCTTATTAATAAACATGTTTCTTTGTGTGTCATATGAACATGTATACACACTTAAAGCATAGTGTGCGACGCACTTAGCTCCCCCCTGTGTCAGGGAGCAGTGTCTTTAACCTTTTCCCAACACAGCTGTTGTGTGCGGTGGTACATTGATATTTGCCAGTGAGTTCTTTGGTACAGGTGTCTGCCTTCAGCCACAGCTTCACAACATCTCTTTATGTTGATCAGGCATCATGAGATGGCTTATAACTGATGATCAAATGAACTAATACTAATGTTGGGGGGGGGGTGTGTGTGTGTGTGTGTGTGTGTGTGTGTGTGTGCGCGCGCGTGTGTGTGCGTTTGGGTGAATCTTAGGCATAAAAGCACTTTGTTCTGTGCTCAGGCCAAAAAGCTTTATATACCTGAAGTCCATTTCACTCTGCACTTTCCAATGAACATGGATATTGAGTGAAATAGCCCCATTTTCCACTCAAACAAGCTGTGAATGTGCAGCGATTTAAAGCACATTATGTAGTCTACAGCAGTCACATCAAGGACCCCTAAACTGACAGAACATCTTTCGTTTCTGTTACTCAGGCATCATGAAATTGGCTTATAACCAGTTTGTAATAGATATCAGGCTTCCCAACAACATATGATTTAATTTATATTATTTTGAATTTGGTGGTAAGGGCACAGCATTACTGGGGCTACTGAAGCAGCTAATCACCCATAGAGTACAGATGTGACGGCCAGAAAGCAGTCTTTACAGAATGAGATGGCGTCAGTTAAAGATGTGCGCTAAACCCGGGTCTGTTGTTATATAGTTCAAGTCAAGAATGAAAGAATTAAGATAAATATGACCAGCTTTCTCTACTTTCTTTTAGCGGGAAAAGAGCTGGATGGAGCACTGCACAGATATTCATCTGTTTTGACAGTCTTAGCATCCAATTACCAATTTTTGTTGGGACGGTACAGGGAGACGGAGAAACGTGGTTTCTAACAAGACAGAATGATCAAGAAGTGCAATCATTATAAAAATAGTAACTGCGTGGCCCTGAAAGGCAGCCATATTTAGAGTTGGGGGGGGGGGGGGG
>NC_060156.1:17515500-17529574 GCF_021292245.1 Micropterus dolomieu | reverse complement strand
GCGGGTGAGGAGAGAACAGAAAGAGATGAGGGCAGTCTGGTCTCGTGTGTTGATTCCTCTTGGCTCTGTGGATCCCCTCAGGGAAACTCTGCAGCTTTATGTGGGCCAGCGTGGCACAGCCTGCCACTGTCACCCTAACCAGGGTTCATTGTGTGCAGAGACAACATGCATCTCCCCCTCACTCACACCCTCCTCTTCAATACTGTCCCCATCAGCCCCTTTCTCTGTCACTGTAGGTCTCTGCTTTTTTATGATCAGTAGATTGATTAGTGGAGAAATCAGCAGCTTAATGGTTACATGCTGCAATGATGGATTCCTCTGTCCTCGACTATGTTACAGATCGACTACAACATTATGGCCAGTTCCATTTCAGTCTTAAGTAGTTTGCTTCCAGCCAGTAGCTCTTTAGTGTTAAAAGCCTGAGCAAATCCAATAGGCAAGAACATTTTCACGATGAGGTGATGCGCAGTAGGTTAGGTCAGGGGCTAATGGTACTCACACTCTTGAAGAGAGAATCTGATTGGCTGAGAGTTTGATTACTTCACCCCATCTATAATCTCTGAGTCTCTGGCTCTTTTTCTCGTTTTTTTCGGCCCTGCAGTAATCCACATTGTGATCATGGACCTTGCTGATGGTCTGTACTGTTATCTCCAGCCTTTCCTACTCATTTACTGTGCTTTAATGTGGTTGTATCATTGACATTCATCCAGGCAGAATTGAATTGTAAATGGCTGCATGCTGCTTTGTGCCCCCATTTCCTCTCGCAGGAAATAAAAACAGTAATGGCTGAAATAATTCAGCCGAGGTCTTACTCATTGGTAAAACTGGGCCAATACTCACCAGTACAATGAACTGGCAAGTTAGATTTCTGTCCTCCTGAGTTTTGCTGCCTCCGCTGCCATCGGTGTGTGTGCGTGGGTGAATGTGAGGCGTAAAAGCACTTTGTTCTGTGCTCAGGCCAAAAAGCTTTATATACCTGAAGTCCATTTCACTCTGCACTTTCTAATGAACATAGTTATCAAAAGCGTTGAGCGAAATAGCCCCATTTTCCGCTCAAACAAGCTGTGAATGTGCAGCTGTGTAAAGCACATTATGTCTACAGCAGTGGTTCTCAAACCTTTTCACGTCAAGGACCCCTAAACTGACACAAAGGTAGACCATGGAACCCCATTTGATAAGATTTTGTCACAGAGTGCCCCATCAGATAGGATATTTTGCTTTTAAGGTGATTTATTACAGAAAGTGTATAAAACCTTTGACCAAATAGTCATACATTTTGTGATTGTGTTACTCCTGGATGGAATTATAGTGAAAATAAATGATTTCCCTTTTTGCTGGGGACCGCCCCTCAAGGACCCCTGGACATCACTTTAAAAACCAGGTTTACAGTAGTTTTGTCAGAAAGCACTCAAATTTGGTTTGATATTCACTAGAGCCTCCAAAATCATTGTCTATAAATGGTCTAAACAGAGCCTGGCAGGTGTCAGGGGTACAGTTTTTTTTATCTTTTGTGCACATTAATTACAATTCATGTTTTGGGTTAAGACTTTGAGATTTGTGAAGTGTTCTTTTGGCCTAGAGGTCTAAACATAGACTGTATATAAGAAGTTGACGTAGTCATCGTGACATCACCCGTTGGTTTGTGGACTGCCGTTTTGAAGCCTCGAGTTTGGCCGATAGGCCACCGCCATGTTGAGTTTTTGCAACCAGGAAGTGCCCGGAAGTGACGATACAGTGGAACTAACGGCCATGTGCGGAGCTAGCTAGCTTGCTTAGCTAGGTGCAACTGTAACTCATGTTAACTGTCATTTTAACAGGGCTGATAACTTTGTCTAGCGAACAACAGTCTTAAAACTAAATGTACTCACCGGGGAAAGTGAACAGCCAACTCCTAATAAGCTTTTTCAACGGCACAGGTTAAATTTACACAGTGCCGATGGGCACGAGTCGGCTCTAGCCTGATTGACAGGTCGCCATGGTAACGACTTTTCAATCATAGATAATCCCGCCCTGAAACATACTCTGCTTTGTGGTCTATTTTAAAATAAATTTGATAATTTACAGAAATAACATCATGTTGTATTGCAGAAGACTTGAAACTAGCGACTGAGATCATAAACTCATCAGGAATGTGTTTACTGAGGTAATAAATCAGCTGAGAAGTAGGGTCATTTTATTTTACCATTGTTTCTAATGGAGCCGGACTTCTTTTTGCAACCAGAAGAGTCGCCCCCTGCTGGCTGTTTGATAGAATGCAGGTTTCAGGGACATCCGCGTTCGCATCAGATCGCTGACCGGAAGCTTCCCGCTTGGGTCTAAGACAAATACAGGATGTACAACCACACATCCTCTCTTTGATTCTAGCATGTGACCCTTGTTGCACATCATACCCCTTCCCAGCAATGGTGGTATAGTGGTGAGCATAGCTGCCTTCCAAGCAGTTGACCCAGGTTTGATTCCAGGCCATCACAGATGTTTCCTTCTTCTTTTGGGGCGACATTAGCGCAGTCCGCGGGAACCGGAGGGTTGCGCCCTAAACCACTAACTGCTCTCCTGGTGCTGCACTATGGCTGACCGATGCTCCTAATTAGGATGGGTTAAATGCAGAGATTCAGGGCTTAAAGTTCTCCGGCGCTGTGCCGCTTTTGTATTCGTATAGGATCGTCTGGACCTTTACCAACATAACAAGGCCATTTTTGTCGGAATGAGTAAATTGAAATTTACATTATCATAATTGTTTTTGAATGTTTTACCTCAGATTTGTTAAGTGATCCCACAAAATGACAGTGTAACTGTGGCACCAGCAATAAACAACCTAACCTCGACAACCCAGCTGTATTCTAATGTTAACTTAGCTTTTCTTATTAGCTAGGCTCCTTACATGCTTGCTAATAACTTTTTTCGAAGCTGGGTGTCCAGCAGTGTTGTGTTGGACAGATTTGTGCAGCGGTGTTCATGAGGGAGAGAGAGAGACGAGCGAACGAGAGCAGAGAGGGGGGGGGGGGGGGGGGGGGGGCGAGCGAGAGGATGTGCTGCGCAAATGCGCTACAGCGCTCTGCAATCAAATACGATTTTAAATAGGCCTAGTAAAAAATAATCGAAAATCAATATGTGGCGGTCAGCGTTGATATTGTGGCGTGCTGCCACAAATAAATGAATGTATGGGAAACACTGGATCCACTGTTCGGCATTAAGTATTTGTTCTGACCATAAAAATAGTTTAAAACCACAATTAACCATCTGGTTTCCTCAACTTTCACTTGGGAGCAAAATTCTGCCTTATAATGATTTGACATTTATTACAAGAATAATCGATATTGAATGATGTGATGTTTTATCGTGATAACATTTTCGGCCATATTGCCCAGCACCTATATTTTCAGTATGCGGTGACAGAAAATGTTACCAGAATGCTGGGAATGAACTGTTTAATGCTAAAAATATTCTGGGGGAGGATCCCCAGACCCCACTTCATATATTTCCACATTGAACGTTTTATCAAACCAGTGTACAATTATCTTCTCGTCTTCTTCTTGTGAACCCAGAATTGTATTTCTTCATCTTTCGCAATCTAAGTGTATGTCAAACCCCTAATCTCAGTCCCTATGTCCCCGTCAGTTTTCAACACAAAGTTACGGTCTTGCCACCTACCCTCCATCTTTGTCGTAAACCCCGAACACATTTCAGGCACAGAAACATTTCTTGCTTTAAGCCCTGAGAGATTGCAGAGTGTCTAAATTGTATGTGGCCAAAAAAGTTGATTATCATCATGTTTTCAGCCATGCTATCACCATGGCTCTAGAGATGTTGGTGTGTTCCATGACAGTGGTTTTAGAGTGAAATGTCAAACAACTGTTGGACAGATTCCCATGAAATTTGTTCACATTCATGTCCCCACCTGGGATGAATTGTAATATATTGAGTAACCTGAACTTTTTGTCAATAAAAAAAAACAAAAAAATAAAGCTCACCGCAAGAAACATGCTACGAGCCTTAGCCTTGCTCATCTGCATCTCCCCTGTAAACAATTTAATGAAGGCAAAAAACTTCGTAATTTCAACCTTTAAATGTCTAAATCTTGCGCATAATTCTTGCCGCCAAATGCTGCTTCTTATTCCACTTTAAGCATTGCAATTTATTTTCATTTGTCACCTCGAGTCTTTTGGCAGGTTTTACTGCTTTTACACACGGTAATGCCGTTAGATCCTGTGGCACTTGTGGAATATTGAGCAACACTTCGAGAATTATCTAAAGGGCACACTGCTCATCTGTGATTCACTCAAAGTAGGCTTTTAAATCACAGCACTCGCTGACACAGTGCTAATGCTTCATTTAGGGCCAGGTTGTGCTTTTTCATTACTGCACACACTTAAATGTGTCTGGTGGGTGGTGTGGCCTCATTTATTACAGTATCTTCCACACCGCGCTCCACTGTAAGCTACAGAGTGAAGCAATATGCTGCAACATGCAGTCATCAAGGATTTCATCAACTCTCTTTCCTCTGAGTTGAAGTCCTCTGTGCTTGAAAAAACTAGTCTCCTTTCTCAAGATGAAGAGCTAGGTGAAGATTGGAAGGAAATGTGTGGGAGGAGGGAATATAGCCTGCTGCTGCTCTAACCAGCAGGCCAGTACCTTGAAGTGGAAATGAGGTGTGTGTGTGTGTGTGTGTGTGTGTGTGTGTGTGTGCGCGCGTGCGCGTGCCTTTAAAGTGTTTTCCCTTAGCTCAAAGAGAGTGTGTGTCCACTACCTTCTTGTGGGTCTCTGCTCTGTGCTCCATGGCAGCGACGGTCTATTTCATTTTTCCTAAGGGATAACCTGAAGTAGGCCTAAGAGTCAACCTTTGTCTCTGGCTTACAGTTAGGAGATACAGACACACACAGATAGCAGGATACACACTGCTATCCATAAACATGATCCGCTTGTTATTCCTGTCTCATCCTTCTTGTTTGCGTTTTTGTCAGCTGTGGCCTCAGATGTGGTTGTGTGTGTGTGTGTGTGTGTGTGTGAGAGAGAAACAGCTGCCAAGGGACCCCTCGTCTTTTTCCTCAGCTCTCCTCCTCTTCTCTCTGCCAACAAGTTTCATGCTACTCTGTGTGAACCCAGCAGTTTTCCAAACAATGTAAATGTTCTATTCAGCAATGACATTTCTGTGGCATTCCAGCAGGCTGTGTGTGGGGGCAACTGGGTGATTAGCTGTCATGAAACTCACTTCACTTAGTCGTGGCACACGGGAGCACATGCTGACACCAGCCTCAACTGTCAAGTGAATAGTTTAAATGTTGTCAACCACATAGTGTATCATTACTATTTTAACATGAATCTGTAGAGGAGACCCTCCCTGGTTATGTTCAGCTGAGACACTTTAGAAACTTAAGGTCTCATTGAAGTGCGCAAACACACGTTTAAAGCCCTTTTTTGAGAGTACATGAATGGAAAAGTCAGAGACAGGTAAGACAGGAGCTGACTTTGATCCTGGATATGCCTGTCATTATCAAGCCCATGGTGCCTGCTCCACTTTTCAGTCCCTGTCTACACTACATATTCTCCGACTTTTGATTAGTATAGATGTGTATACGGCGTGTCGACAGAATACCAAGTAGATTAAGAGCTTTCATGTCATTGGGTATGAGTAAAAGGACATGTGGGGCGCTCTGTGCAAACTGTGAGATGCATTCACTTCTGTGTTAATTCTAATATCAGGAGTATTAATCTGTCCTTCAGTGTTGAGGTTTCTCATAGGATATCCTGTATCCTCTATTTTTAAATCAGATTTGCTTCTGAGGGCCCATTGGTGCAACTTGCAGCCTCAATTAGTTTCCTGCTGACCTAAACTGCCTTCTCCTACCCGTGGAGCTCAGGCCTTTCCCCACCTTCATTCTTCACAGCTTCTCACCACTGCTCTAATTTTGGATTACATTTAAAGCTTAAAGCCGTATATTCTCTGCTGTATATAAGCTCAGTATTTTCATATTAACAATGGATAAAATGACTGCTTGTGAAACAGGTCACTTGTAGGGACAAACCCACAGAGAATGATTACCTGACTCTGTAGCTCCGCGCAGTGCTACTTTGCATTTTAGCATATTTTGATTCATTTTTATTTTAACATAACTGTGTTGGTTCACTCTCACTATATTCATCAGAGCTGTTTACAGACACAGCAGGCAGCTGTTTTTAGTGACAAAGCTCAGATAAACCCACTTCTTGCATCCTGCCCAACACCAAAATACAGACAAAGTTAGCATTTAGGAGACCAAAACAGCTGAAAAGAGGACGAATATGAAATTTACATTTGGACACAAACACGGTTCCAAATAAGTGCTTATGTTGCTCCATGTCTGCTGGATATGTAAATAAGCAACTGTTTGGCAACAGGTTAACCATATCAACTTTATAAAACGAAAATATATCAATGTTATGTTTACAGTTGTGGCCAAAAAAAACAATTAATGTGGGTTTAAAATTAATCTGGTTTTCTGATTTTTTTATTTCTGTTTATACTGCAGGTTTGGGAAAAACTAAGAGGAAGACAAGTGCCCGTGATACTTCCCCAACACCAAGCTCAGACACAGAGTACCCCTCCAATGGCAGCGGGGGTGGCGTGGTGGGAGGAGGAGGAGCTGCTGAAAGAATCTACGACCTCAACGTCCCCGCTGTGGTCAAGTTTGCCTACACAGCAGAGAGGGATGACGAGCTGACCCTGGTCAAAGGCTCCAGGGTCGTCGTGATGGAGAAGTGTAGTGACGGCTGGTGGCGGGGCAGTCAGGCGGGCCGCGTGGGCTGGTTTCCCTCCAATTATGTCCAGGAGGAGCTCGAAGGGGTGGATGACAGAGGGGAGGGAGACTCCTCACAGGGCTACCATGGAGGCTCCCAGGGTACTTTGTTGGCCAATGGGCGTGCAGGCGTCCGTGATGAAGTGCTCCACTTGGTTCAAACACTCTACCCCTTCAGCTCTGTGACAGATGAGGAGCTGAACTTTGAAAAGGGAGAGGTCATGAAGGTGTTGGAGAAGCCTGAGAACGACCCGGAGTGGTGGAGGTGTAAGAACTCACGTGGCATGGTGGGCCTGGTACCTAAAAACTATGTGACGGTGCTGGACGAGCGGCCGGGCCTGTCCTTCGCCACGCAGAGCTCCCCGCAGAACCGCTCTGTGGCACCGGCACGCTCAGGGAAGTTCGCTGGGAGGGATTGGTACTACGGCAACATCACCAGACAACAGGCCGAGTGCATACTCAACGAGAGAGGAGAGGAGGGCGACTTCCTTATACGGGACAGCGAGTCATCGGTGAGCCAATGGGGTGAAGTCATGATTGCATTTGGAAGGCTTGGAGAAATTCATATTAGAAGAGGAGATTTAATAAATGTGAATAGTTCCTGCACCGAACCCTTAGAAGTAGAAATGTAGAAAGTGAAGACTATTACACATTTATCAAGCGACAAGTATCAGAGTAACCTTTTAATAGCAGCCTTTAAATGATTATTTGCATATATGCTCAGGCCAGGAAGAGTCAGCATAGGAATTAAACCTATTGATTACTCTGTTTTAAAAAATCCTTACATTTTCTTTGTGATTCTATTCTGCAAAAACATATATATTTCTTTATATTCGTATGTCACCGCTAGAAATTAACATGTGAAAGAAACAACAATCTACTATATAAATTGTGATGAAATAATAGAAGAATAAATGGAAACAAAAAGGAAATTAAACTGATCCAGGAAGGAAAATCTGCTGCTGGTACAGTAGATGCATCAGAGAAACACACATAATAAGGAAAATAAGTGCAAACAATAAAGTTGCATGGATAGTGACTGCAAACAAAATCAATCACAATGAACAAAAAAGTAATATAACAGCCTATCTAATGTCTTTTTACAGTTTACAAGAAAGCAGCAGCTGAAAATTATAACTATGCAAAGTATGCTATTCTGAATGATACATGTTGCTCCAGATAACAGATTTTTTTTTGATTAACAGATTTTGAATGCCTTAACAATTTAAAACATACACACAGAAGGTGCTTACCTCTGTCCCTGTGCTTCAAAATGCATTCTGTGTGCCAAGCGTAGTTTTCATCCATATTTACTGGCCAGCTTCTTCACCAGGTTTGTTGGCATACTGCTGCATATGTTGGCGTGTTCCCACCGCCTGTTGTTCAGTGGAATAGTGGGAAACCACTGATAAACAAAACAAGGACTTACTCATCGAAAAAACAGCTCTACCAGATGTCTGAAACTCCACAGGGAACCTTTAGGAGACGCCTGAGGCCTCTAAAACTAGTATTTTTTAATTTAAAAGATAATTGTTAAAAACTTTTAACTGCTCCTTCTCCAAAACTTAAAAAAAAACAAAAAACAGCTGCTTGGAAATTGTATAAAAGTCCAAAAGTTTCACATGTAGCAGTTTGATAAATGTGAGCTCAAAGCATTAAATGTGAGGATGCACTGCCACCTTATGGAGTAAAGCAGTCCGTCTTTAAATTTCATTGCATGTGTTTTTCTGTCACACTCTTGTATGTCTAACCATATCAACAACTGTCTCCCTCTTCATTTTTCAGCCCAATGATTTCTCTGTGTCTCTGAAGGCATCCGGTAAGAATAAGCACTTTAAAGTGCAGCAGGCGGACGGGGTGTACTGTATCGGCCAGCGCAAGTTTGGCTCCATGGATGAGCTGGTGGAGCACTACAAGAAAGCCCCCATCTTCACCAGTGAGCATGGAGAGAAGCTGTACCTGGTCAAAGCGATGCTGTGATTCACACATCCTCACACCTACACTGGAGCTCACACACAAACACACACACGCACACATAATACTAATGCCACTCCCTAACTGTCTTAACTCAAGCCTTAGCTCTGGACCCTCTTGCTGTGGCATCTGTGCTACATCCAGATCCTCAGTCACTCCTCCAAGTTTGTAAGTCTGTCGCCCTCCAGTGGTGATGGGGTAACACAACCCAGTAGTTAACCCCAAGATGGTGAGCACTGTGCAAGAAATACTCAACTACATCCTTCATGTATAGCCCAGTGCATAATAAGCCTCTGTCTCTTGGATGTGCTGCTAACGGAACGCCTGAGGCCTTGTTTGGGGGTTGAGCTCTCCTTCTGATGTCATACTTAATGTCCATTTACTACCACGAAATTTGTAGGTTACACCATTGCTCTTAATCCACACATGAGGACAGACGTTTAACAGTTCAAAGAAGGACTCGAACATCTGAGGGACCTTACTTTGGTGTTTTCCTGTCAATTTGCTTGCCATAGTTTTAGTTTGTTCATTTATTTTTAAAAGAAATGCTTGTTCCTGAGTTAACGTTTTGTTTTTTTAAAGCAAATTTAAATTCCTCTCTGGAGGTTTGAATCATTGCATCTTTCATACAGTGACTTCACAAAGTGACCAGAATCACTCTCTTGCCTTTTTTCTCCTAATTTTCATCATTCCTCTACATGATTTGTCTTCTTCCTTGTCTGCACAGACTCAGTCATAGTGATGTTATTGAAAATCTGGATACATACTTCCTGTAATCTTTCTAGAAGGCAGTGGGGGAGCATTAATGCAATAGGGGAGACCTCCGATTTCCTGTAGAGTTTGAATGTTTATCAACGTAACCAAATGTGCCACCCTGTACCCATACTACTGGCTCCAGGTCTGCACTGCACTCACTATACTTTGATTTGTAGCTCTGTGCTCATGCTTTATATGCATCACACTGAACATGTTCCACTTCTGTTCTCCAGTATGTATCTGTTGCCACGTGAGGATACTGACTGAAGAATAATAAAAACCTTTTTATTAACACTTGAGTAGTTACACTTGATCTGCTCCAGCTCATACACGTTAATGCAGTACCTCTTTTAGATAGTAGGTAGTATTTGTCAAAGATGAGAATATCTTTGTGTATCTTGTGATTGAATCTTACAGGGAAAGTGTCATACACAGAAAACTATACAATATTTTAAATTGTTGACTGAGACCCCAAATACTAAATTTAACTAGGATGTGACCCTAAGCTCTACACTTTGAATCATCATTCATAGCTCATCAAATTATTTGGAAATACTTGTTACTAATTCATGAAACCAGGTCTGTCTACTAGTCCTTGAACGGAGTTTGGAGGAAGAGTCATTTTTTCTCTCCAGCCTTTCCAAAACCAAAAGCTTGAGTAAAAGTGTAAGGAATGGATTAAACGGTGTGTTTATCTTCTCTAATGCAATCTTTAGCGTGCCCAGCTAACTAGCTTACTACCTACAGTAGTAACCAAGCGTCTCTTACAAGGCCAAACAGCACATCCTTAATTAATTTGCCAAGTTACAGCTAAAAAAATCCTTCAAGCAACAGGTAAGTTGCTGACAATTTTGCGTGCTAAGCGGCCATCTTTATCAAACAGACATAGCAACTGTAACTAAGGGGGATGGAGCTTAACGGTCAGTTTATAATAAGTCGTCTTTTACTGTCAAGAAACCAAATGTACTGTCATCCGGTTTATAATGAAAAAATTATATTCTAGTTTCACCAAACATTTTCCATGTTTATTTCCTTCTGCTATGTGCATTTGTTTACCAATGGAAGTGTTGTTGATCATGGGGTCCTCAGCTTTTATATGATATATCTGAATGTTATTGAGCATTGTTATTTAATTCTTGTCTCCCACTGTATGTATATATTCAAAATAAGATGAGGTGCATATATGAATCATGAAGATTAAACTATGGTACTGTATCACCGACGTGATGAGAATTGAAATACTTTTGTTCAATAAATTTTTTTGAAGAATTCTAAAATTACATGTGAAATTAATGTGCCTGGTTATTGTTTAAATGACTTGAAAAGGCTTCATCTCTGGTTAAATAAGTTGGGGCTCTGCTCCCTAAGCTGAGCCTGTCTGTGCCGAATTCATACCTGGACTGGTAGACCCAAACTCCAACCAAAGCCTAAGCTCCATAAGGCTCAACTCATGAAGATATAATACATTAACAGTAAAAAAAAAAAAAAAAAAGCCACCGTGTTTACATTTCTTTCATTTAGAAGATGCTTTTGTCATAAGTGTTACATTTTTACCCAGGACACATTAGTTTGGGGTTCAGTCTCTCTCTCCCAGTCTCTCTCTCCAAGTGGGCAGGAGGAGCCACAGATTGAATAATCAACCCTACGTCTAATAGCTGACACACTCCACCACCTGAGCTACAGTGGCACAATCTGTCTTCTTAATCTGTATCCAACATGCATAAAAAGGGTTACTCGACCACCAAAATTACAAACAGGACTGGAAATGTTGAATTTAAGTGAAGTTATTATGTATTCTATTTTCTATATTTACATCTTTAATGTTAAATTAAAATAGGCTTATTCTTTGAATTGTGATCAGATGAGACACACAAAATTAAGCCACAGCTTTAGTGTATTTTGATTGGATGCTTGTAATTTGTGCTTTTACTGTATATCACATGGCTTACCAGTGATTAGTTACTTTGCAGAATATGGTTTTGATGAATGAACAATGACAAACTTACACAAAATACTATTTACACATGCATAATAGAGTTACAAGGTGGCTGCCTTTAAAATTATTATTACTACTAAATATTGCTGTGAACATTTCAGAGCATTGCTGTGTTTTTAATTAAGGGAATGAGGTGAGAATTTGCTGAACCACTGTTTACAAACTGACAGTCATCAAAGCTCCCTTAAGGGCGTTCAAGTCCTGTCTGGCAAATTGTCATCTCCTACACACTGTATCCATCAGCTAGTGTACCCAGAGGCTGGCTGATGGATGGAGGTCACCTGAGAGGAGTGTTTGTGTCTGCGTCAGTCACAATTTAACCACCATCTGCCTCAGCGTTCATGGCACAGAGTTGCCAGCAGTTGGGATTTCACATCTCTGTTAGTGATAACAGAAACATCTCTGCAGAACCACCATACAGTACTGTGGTTTTGGATAAATATAATTTACAAAGGGATGTCCAACTGTCACAGTAACATTATTACAGGATAGCAATATATTTTTTATGGTAATCTTTAAAAATATTCAACAACAGAGAAAAGAACATCTGACTTTTCAAACCGTTACTGAAAGGTTGAGTGCAGTACCTTTATATTTCCACATGGTGGCAGTATTGAGCTTCTTGCATTGTCACCTGACAGCTCTCTAAACCTACAACAGAAAAAAGCACAGCATCGGTTTGGTTGATTACCAGTGAATTCAATTGCATGAAGGGGCAGTGAGATTAGGTGTTTAAATTAGATTTTAAAAAGAAATATATACATACATAAGCAGATTTAACCAACACCAAATGCCAACAAACTAATGGACAAGCCTTCACTTTGCCACAAGGGGAAGGGGATTACGGTAGTAATCTTTACTAATTACCATTGACGGCAACGTTGCCCTGCACGATTGCTCTAAAAGTTGCTCTGTGTATCATCATCTTAAATATTAGGGCAATTTCTCACCACCTGGCTCAAGGCTGGTAGCGAAATGAAAAGCCACACAGAAGCATGTAGCGAAATGAAAAGCCACACAGAAGCATGTAGCAAGGGCAAATGCCAATAGTGTTTAACTGTGCGTGAGTGACAACGTGGTGTCTTGTAGTGCAACAAAACAAAGGAGGTAATTTGAGAAGTAAGCTGGGAGTCAAAAGAGAGAGACAGCCCAGAAACAACATTAACCTCAAACCTGGGGATGTATTGAGGTTAATGGCTCCTCACCCTCCATCTTGTTCTTTCTATTTCTTGTACTCAGAACTCTCCACCTTATTCAGTTACTATTACTGTCCCATTTTACAGGACCGGTTAAAGGCTCAGCTGCATCACACATTCACATCGATAGGCTCCTACATCTGACACTGATGAAAATGCTTTTATCTTGTGTTTTCCTTATTAATACCCATGATTAATACACACTTCAGCTACTCTCAACCCCAGATGTGTTCTTTCTTTGAAGATAAGGTTGGTGATGTTCTGTGAACAAATCTCCTGAAAATGAATTTAACATTCAACTATTTCAAAGCGTATTCCTCTGTAGGGCTACAACTAATGATTCTTTTCATCATCAATCAATTATTTTTGCCATTAATCAATTAATCTTTATGTCTAGAAAACATCAGAAAACAGAGAAAAAATCCCTGTATTCTAGTTTACACAGGTGATGTCTTAAAATGTCTTGTTTTGTCCAACCAACACTCCAACGCCACAATATATTAAATCTACTATTAAGTAATACCAAGAACAGTAGCTAATTGTCACATTTGACAACCTGGAACCATCAAACATTTGATATTTTTGCTTAAAAAAATCACGATTAATCAATTATCAAAAGGAATGTAGCATAGGATTGCGAGATGATAACCTTTCATAAAATGATCGTTTTCATAACACTTTAAAAAAACAAATGGACAGTGATATAGCCTATGTAACACTCATATTACATTCTAGTTTT
This sequence comes from Micropterus dolomieu, assembly GCF_021292245.1. Taxonomy (NCBI): domain Eukaryota; kingdom Metazoa; phylum Chordata; class Actinopteri; order Centrarchiformes; family Centrarchidae; genus Micropterus; species Micropterus dolomieu. The sequence goes on along the minus strand of NC_060156.1, from coordinate 17,516,140 downwards.
CCAATTTTTAATACATTTGAAAGTAACAACAGTCACTGACTGTAGCCACCATAGACTGGACACTAATCAATGATAGCTACAATAGATGTTTTATTTTAACTGGATACAGGAGGTGTCCAGTTTGAGGTACGTTTTCTCTTGTTTGGTGGGTATGTCAGAGGTGTTACTCAATCAGCGATGACTTGTACATAATCACAGCCATAATAAAAAGCAGGAAAGCGCAGTGCGCTTGCCACTAGGTATTCAAGGCGCTGAACGTTTTGCTACTTTTTGTCGGTGCTGAACCCTGTTCTTTCCCAAAACTTATTATACACTGCTCAAAAAAATAAGGTAACACTAAAATAACACATCCTAGATCTGAATGAATGAAATAATCTCATTAAATACTCCTTTCAGTACATTCAACTATGTAAAGCATAGTTGAATGTACTGACAACAAAATCACACAAAAATGATAATTGGAAATCAAATTTATCAACCCATGGAGGTCTGGATTTGGAGTCACACACAAAATCAAAGTGGAAAACCACACTACAGGCCGATCCAACTTTGATGTAATGTCCTTAAAACAAGTCAAAATGAGGCTCAGTAGTGTGTGTGGCCTCCACGTGCCTGTATGACCTCCCTACAACGCCTGGGC
>NC_060156.1:17478561-17515400 GCF_021292245.1 Micropterus dolomieu | reverse complement strand
TTGATAGTAAGAAGAGATACAAATTGTCAGTGTCCTCAAGTCTGCAGATAAGTATTGAAACACTTTTCTCTAACTAATTCTGAGCATGTGTATATGTGTGTTGACATTTGTGCATAAAAAAGGGGTACAAACCTTTGTTCCAGATTACGAATCTTCTCTCTAAGAGGAGCCACAGCCTAAAGTGTGATGAAAAGTGAGACATATGTGAAATGAGAACACAAGTCAATGCTTAGTAATTATTAAATTGATCCTACAGTATGTCTTAAAGGTCATGTTAGCACAACAGCATGTTAATGTAAGGGTACGGTTAAGTTCATGTCATTTTCATGTCCATGGTCATTTAGGAATGTACCTCTTCACCACAAACATGTATAAATTTCATGGGGAAAACAATCCCTCTATAATCAAACTAATCCTCCTTCAAACAGAACAAAGTGGGGTTATATAAGAAGCAACAACATTAAACCTATCAGTGAAGGTTCCCAGTCATTTAGGTTATAGTCATCCAAGGAAGGTTAAAATCAAGTCCAGTTGTCCTTGATTTTAACCTTCCTTGGATAACATTCAACCTATGAATAAGAATAACTGAACTCTATGACACAGAATAACCTGTCAACAATAGGAAATAGGAACAAAAACAGGAATATTTGGGAAGACATGGGGTCTCATTTATAAAACTGTGCGTAAGTAACACTATTAAAGGTTTGTACGGACAAAACACAGGAAGAACGTGTGCACAAAAATGTTCTGCTTTATAAGACAAGACACCCCTAATAAATATTCATTCATACCAACTGCAGGAAAAAGACCATGTCAATCACCGACAGAAAAGCCAAAGAAAGAAATTTCACCCAGCGTGACACTGAAGTTCTTGTTGTGGAGGTTGAAGCAAGACAGATGATTCTGTTTGGTGGGCAAAATGAGCGCGCACACACAATGTTTGAGCACCAGAGTGGAAGGAGAACCGAAGCTCAACCCCCTTAATGAGTGAGTTGCAGATAGGCATCTCCCTCCTGAGTAGTGACGGAGGTGGGGGACACGGATATGCAAGAAGCACTGGATGATCCAGTTACATCATTTGGTAAAGTAAACCAAATGCATTGAAGTTGTTAATAAACATTTATTTACAAAAACGCTCCAGTCAATTAACAAGGCTGCCAATCAGTTCTTTTGCAAAAACAGTTGTTTTTTATCCTAAATTATGGTTCTTTCTCTGTGCAATCCAGGGAGGATCAAACAAACAGTATAAGATGTCTAATTATTAATAAATGATCTTAAACAGGATATATACAGGAATCTTGAAGAAAAAATGTAATACCTTTAAGACCTTTTCAAGACTTTAACATATTTCAAGACTGCCGTGCCACTTAGAGCTAACCGATTAAATCAGCCACACATCTTTAAAATGGACATTTTTGAGTTTTTAAAAGGAATTTAAATATATTTATAACATATTTATTGCCTATATGTCATCAGGTTGTAACGCTACCTAAAAATTGAGGCATTCACCAACTTTCTCAGTTGCCTATAACAGCTTGTAAGAGCCAACAGTTTTCTATGTGAAGGACTGGTCAGATTTCCTGGAAAAAGCAACTGTCTTACATAGGCTATGACGTTTAGGTACGCAACATTAAAGCAAATCATGTGAAACACAGTGTAATTTTGTTTTTCAGTTGGTTTAAACTAGATAATGTGAGCTTGCCTGCAATGATATGTGTGATAACTTTCACCGTCCACTTGATCAATTCAACAAAATTCAAATAGGGCAGGAGGGAACAAAGATGAAGAGAATAAACTGAGTGATGGATAACGTAAGTAGTGTAGGCGGTGTAGCACAGATAAAACCTGGAGGAGGAACTAGTCTAAATGACTGTATTAGTATAATATTAAAAGTATATTATTAATTTAATAGTAAACTGTAAGTTTGATAATATATTCATTATGTTACTATATTCAATATAATTTCATATAATAGTACATAACTTACCACTAGTGGGCTATAATATTCATTCAAATTCCAGCTGCTTCAGTTCGGGGTTCTTTTTTATTCATTAACTTTGTGCAAGAAAAATGCTCTAGGAGGCTACATGATAGTCTCCAACCTTGATTTTGGCCAGGCTACTAACTCGTCAATAATCATACCCATTTATGCAGAGTTCAACATTTATAAACTTTGTTGCAGCACATCAAACTTTTTTAAATCCCGCTCTATCCAGGCTGTGATTGATTTGTTCAGAAAAAGTGACAGTGACGAGAGCATCGGCTTTATGAAAAGTTGAACGTGTTTCAATAAAATGCATCAATTTAGCTAACGTTAGCCAAACCCACACTCCTTGAACTTTCCCGGCACATCTCGCTCTTGCTTTTCAGGAACGTAGCTGTTCAAGTGGCCACAGAGCGACCGGCCAATCGGGTTAATTCCGTTACTCCTGTTCGCCAACCCGACTATATTCTGGACAATTAGCATTGAGGGTCCAACGGGGTGGGAGATTACGGTCGGTTGTACTCCTAAATCATTTTCTGCTTCACACGGATCTATTTTTGGGAGTGAAATAGGCACTCGGCAGATCCCTGTGCCTAATATTACAGAAACGAATCACACAGTCGCTACTCTCTGCCTATTCAAGTATTTTTGGCTATGCATTATAAATAAATATGTTCATCTACACTTTTAACAAACAAACTTCTGGATGAACAGGATTTTCACATTGAAAAAAATATCTTCAAAATGTAATACCTTGTTAAATGGCGATTAAGACTTTTTAATACTTTTTATTAGCCTTGAATTGATTTATCACCTTTTAAGACTTTTTAAGACCCCGTGGACACCCTGTTAAATCATGTTTTTCATTGCTAGGGAAAAACAATCAAATGGGTGTCTGTTCAATTAAGAACACTGTTATCTGTTTTTGCAATTTCAGTGGCGTACGCCTTCTTTTGTGCATACACACCATTTACAAATGAGACCCCAGTTGTTGGGGTTCTCTCTGATACCCTGCGATCTCGTTTCACAGCTGTCATTTATGTACAGAATATTCTTGCCACATTCTAGGAACCCCCTGTCCCTCTTGGCCTATGCAACAGGTTAGCCTTGATCTCTGCAAATGAAATGGTGATCCAAATAACAACCTCTCAGATCCTCTTTATACTCCTGTCAAATGTCACTTTGTCACAGGCAGTTACATACATTACGTTACAAAGATCTCAGCCTCCCACACACACTTTAGAAATAAACAGATGACAGCCTGCAAGCAATGCCAAAGTATCATGGAAAAAAGTGGAGTCAGAACCGCTTAAAACAGGTAGTTATGCTAGAATTTCCTGGATGAACAATGAAAGGAAAAGGACACTGGTCATAGGCTTCATTTGTCATTTTGTGTAGCATGATGGAGACTATAACAAATACAGTCTACTATATGTTATATTTGTCATGTGTAAAGTAAGGAAGTAAGCAACATGTTGAAAACAGAGTTCCTGCAGGTTAAACTGAAGACTTTTTAGGACCTCTTCTCTATATTGCATATAATGCAATTTAATACCTGCCAAAGCATGGATAGATTAACCAATTAAACATGTATTAACTAACTTGAGTTGATTAAAAGCTGGAGAACTAGTAACAGACAGCCAGATTTTAAAAGAATCCAATCAAAAAAATCCCACACCCTCCCTTTAGGGCTCCCTCTAGGGCTCCCTCCAAAGCCACTCCATCCATCCATCCATCCATCGTCAACGGCTTATCCTGCATACAGGGTCGCGGGGGGGCTGGAGCCAATCTCAGCTGACATCGGGCGCAAGGCGGGGTACACCCTGGACAGGTCGCCAGTCCATCGCAGGGCCACACATTGACGAACAACCACTCACGCTCACACTCACACCTAAGGACAATTTAGGGTCGCCAATTAACCTAGACTGCATGTCTTTGGATGGTGGGAGGAAGCCAGAGTACACGGAGAGAAGAAGAGAGCAGACACGGGGAGAACATGCACAGAAAGGCCGGGGCAACCAGGGTTTGAATCCGCGACCTTCATGCTGTGAGGCGACAGTGCTAACCACCGCACCACCGTGCCACCTCCAAAGCCACTCCCCCACAACAAATTTTCATAGGCAATGAGTGCACAGACAGGTAGCCAATCATTTCATTCAAATACAATGATTGGGCGTGCTTAATCAATCCACAGATATTTTTAATTTTTGTGTCAGAGCATTTGAATAATTGATTGCTGTCAGAACTTAAAGGGAATCCCAACAAATATAACAAAAAGTGTTTCCAAAATAAAATGCCTACCCCAGCTTTAAGTTGCTGGAATCAACACTTTCCCACTATGAGACGATGGCTTCCTATCTACTGTAGGTGGCAGTGTTTGCTGACTGAAACTCCACAATAAACTATTGAATAGCCTCCTGTCACAACAAACCCACTGATGTTTTTTTTCAAGGCTTTTAAATACCTTCTATGGCCTTTTTTTGTTGTTGAGGAAACTGAGTTAAATGATAGATATCCTTTGTAAACCATTGTAAGTTAACCATTTCTGAGTTATTAAACTCAAAGCTTTCTTACTTTAAATTTAAAAACACCAATATCTGGGAAAACAAAAAAGAAACTTCAAGACTATGTTGTTATGTTCTTATGAGTGATTTTGTTAGTTAACTAGCTTGCTAATTACTGATTCTTGAGGTAAATTATTCCAGCCCAAACAACAAAACAGCCCTTTTGCAGATGTGGCTAAAATCGCAAATAACGTTGAGTGCTAACTAGTTAATGTCAGTTTTGTTTTCTTTGGCTTTTCAGCAAACATGGAAGACAATAACGTTGGCTACAGCACAGTAAAATCAGTTCATGTTGGCCCTGTCATTATTAGTGTATTTGTAATGGTGACAGACCTCAGTCACTACGGTTGAGTATGCGCTGTGACTGCCATGCCAACGAGCCTGGCTCTTTGTCAAGTTGCATGTTTGGTACCACGTAGACTGAATCCGGGTGGTGTTACTGCTGTTGCCTTTCCGTCGCAGTAATATAAAAAAGATTACCTTTGCATGTGTTCTCGCACAAACTTAACTTGGTAAAAAATAAAATAAAATTGGTAGACTATTAACTTACATTTCAAGTCGCGGTGGATATTTTACGCACGGACCAGCTAAAGCAGCAGTGAACACACAAAGTGCAGCTGTTGATTTCAGTTGTTTGACAGGCTACGTCATTAATAAGCCGACGCGTGGCTCACCTGCTGCAGTGATAATGGATCGCTTTGAAATATACGGAAAAAAGACGAGTTCTCAGTCTTTAAGGCAACTTTATAAAACATCCTGCTGATGGACAAAATGGAGCAGACTGGGGAGAGAGACAGATAGAGGCGGGGCAAACCAGGGTGTTTACCTGAGGTGTAGGTGTGTGTGTATGTGGGGAGAAGAGAATTCCAAGGCAGGTGCAAAGCATACTCAAAAACAATAATAAGAATGTTCGTGGTCATTAAAACCTGCTTTCACAGGGTGGTATAATGAAAATTTACAAAGCTGGCTCTACGTCGTGATGTCTGTCAGCCATTGCCGATGGTCGTCTGTCGACCCAACCCTACATGAAGTACAAGTGTGCTAAGACAAAAGATAAAAATGAGTGAACAAACAGCACCAGGACATAAAACACTGACACCACCAGCTTTGCAATCTACGTTGTTAGACGTGGATCAACCTCATTCGCATGGAGGTGGTTTGGCTTTGAAAAGACGGATGTTGCTCAAAAGACGTCAATTGGAAAACTATGTCAAAAAGCTTTTGCTGTTAAAGATCAACAACTCACCACTACACACAATATCAAGCATAGGTAATTCTTTTTTAGCTGTGTCGTTATTGATAAAATCCAAGCATTTCGAAGTATCATTTTTTCCTCAATATCGCACACACCCGATCGTCAATATTTCTTGGAAAACATAATTGATGGGTCGAATTTTATTTTCTCTTTTGTAGAACTGGCTACCTCCCTCTACACAAAGGGGGTCATTTAAAGGCCACTCTGGTGACATGGAGGGTAAATGTCAAACAATGTCAGACAACAAACGGGACAACAGATAGTGTTTAAGGTAATTATCAATTGAGCTGTTTTTACATGTAGGTAGTGATAAATTTGGAGTAAGTATGTTTCTGTTATTGCTCCACTCCCATTTTTCCTAAATTCTGAGCACATGATGTGTAGGCGGGAGACACATGACCGATGGCTGCTGATCAAACATTGCGGTCCCCATAACAACAGTGACGCAATTTTTTCTTTTCTTTTTTCCACGGCTTTATTGCTGAAACACGTGACAGAAATATAGTCATCTGAAAAGGAAGCCAGGGTTTGTATTAAAGAGCAAGGGGCCTTGAGACAATACACCCAGCCAGATCCAACGGATCAGGCACCACAGCAGGCGCTGTGATCATCCCAAAGGAGAAGAAAGAGAACTGGGATAAGATTGATGCCCCAGCTTGCACTTAAGGCTGCTACTAAAGGTCTGGTCTGGATGATCTTTACAGAGACCTGCTCCATCAACATCCTGGATAAAGCACTCGGAGGGCGGATCTAGTTCGCAACTGACAGAACGCGATACTCCGGCAAGATAAGACGAGGCGGACACTGTGGTTCCATCGATAATGCATGGTGCTCAAATGCAGTCAAAGTCAATGCATACCGTTTCCCAAATGTCAAACATTTTGGTGAAGAAGATGAAAACCGTATTATCATCACTATCTCATTGCTTCTTCTTTTTGTAGGTGACAAATGTATAATTTGTTACAGCAACTGTTTCTTTAGTTCCTTCGCCCCCTGAGACCACATCATGAGCTGCCATCATGTGAATCGAAAAAGAAAGACATGTTGAAGTTACAACTTACATTACTGTAAGACAGACAACAAAATTAGGCCCAATAACCTTCAACAAAGTGACCCTCCTGCTTAATAATCGCAAAACACAGCTCCTGGTGTTTGGGCCCAAATAATTTAGCTGTATTGTGTAGTGACACTATTCATTACTTCTTTAAGACACCAGACTGTAAATATCTTCTAGAATATCTTCTTTCCCTTTAGAGCCCCACATTCTCTGAATTTCATGCAGCCTTTACTGCAGAACGCTGTACACATGGTAGGAACATCAGCAGTAAGTTACAAATGGTTCAAAATATGTAGATACTTTGTCTAAATAGAAACAATCTTCAATGAATTAGTAATTCAAATAAGAATAGTTTTATTGTGCCATACTTTAATACAGCTACACACTTATTACAGACATGCTACCAGGATATCATTCGAAAACCAAAGAGAGGAGAGGCTTTAACAAGGGCTACCCAATGCTCAGGTACCATGATTAGTTGTAGGCAGCTTGGCAGGGTGCCCCTCCTCCCCTCAAAAAAGCCGGAGCCACTTGACACTGAGTGACTTCAATCATCACTCACGCAAAGCACTTAGTTCTCAGCTTTACCCCTTCCCTTGTGCATAGTTCCTTTTTACAAACTGAAAACATTGTGCACTTTGTAATTAACAAGCCATATCAATGTTGATATTAAGACTTCACTTCCTTCCACCTTTATAATTTCTCATTTGAAGTACCTGACTAGTGCATCAAATTGTGGATTAGTGTTGGAGTGCAATAATTAGCTATATTAGGATGTATGAAGCAGTTTGGCTACGCAAATTTGTCTTGACTAAGAGAAAATATGTCAATTTACTAGCCTATATTGTCTTGTGATGTTATTTTACAATGCTTGTCATCTTAGATCCGATTGTTTTAGGAGATGACATTCCTGCATGTGTGTACTTTCCCAAACATTCAGTTCTGCACCTCAAACATTACCATTTCAGCAATGTTGATATTATAACACATTCTTACATGAACATTTTGTTTGTATTAAATACCTTTAATAGTACCATGCTTTGTTCTTGCATCATCTGTCAGGAGGCTAATGTCTAGATAATGTTTATAATATATTTATGTTATCAGAACAACTAATTTAAACAAAAGTTAAATTTGCCACTGGAATGAGCACATTACACTGTATCTAAACGAACTATAGCGCAAGCACAACAAGAATACGGATGAAATGCTTCCGAATATGTTCAAATTCCGTTATTCCATGTCAATTTGTCAAACAGTGTTTTGACGATTCTGAAGATTTGAGTGAGCGTTAACGGACACAGCTGCACAATTAGGGGGGCAAATTCAAGTAGTGAGAAAAACTAAAATAAGGTGGAGAATGAAGTAGAATTAAAATTATGAAATAAGAAATAACCTACTAGAAATAGAAACATACCCGCTAACTCAAAGCCTTCTATTAATTTAACTTCGGTCTACTGTAAGTCCTTGATTTGAAAGACATACTGTATCCTTGTCTTGTTAGCAATGTCCTGATATGTGCTTTGTTAAATGTGTGTTGGCAGAGTGAAAATCAAAGGTATAAAAATTGTGAAGTGGATTTTTCCACAGCTTATCACATAGCCATCTTAAAAAGTCAGGTTTTTGTCAGAATTGGGACTGGTCTGGGTCAGGCTGTTGTAGTTAGAGGTTGTGAACTAATGTAAATCAATAAAATGTCCTCACATGTATGTCTTTGTAAGGGTGTAATTTAGTGTGCATGAGAAACAGTCATCATCATGGTCATCTCACATCTCCACACTGGTGAAGAAAGCTCAGAAACGACTGTATTTCTTGAGGCCAAATTCCCGAGCTAAGTTCTTGTCAGCTTTTACAGAAAAGGAGCAATAGAATAGAAAGCATCCTGACTGCAAACATCACTAACTGGCATGAGATGTGTACGGCCCAGGACCGCAGGGCTCTGCAGCGGGTGATTAAAACTGCTCAGAAGATCATTGGTGCCCATCTCCCGAGCGTCAATGAGGTGAGGTGCCTGCGCAGAGCCCAAAGGATATTAAAGAACAGTACCCACCCAGCCACAGCCTGTTCACCCTGCTGCCTTCTGGGAACAGATATAGAATTTTCTGCTGCCACACCACCAGACTGCAGAGCAGCTTTTTCCCCCAGCTGTCAGGCTCTTAAACTCAAATTCCTCCTCAGCACTACTTCAGTTTATTTTTGTTGACCATTATTCATAATTGATTCTTTATTAATGTATATTGTCTGCTATGTAGCAGAAGGAAGTTACAAACTCAATTTCACTCTATAATTTGTTATATTGTGACAATAAACCTACCTACCCAATACTAGAAGTCCTTGGACCTGTAAAAATAAACATAACAAGAGGGTGAAAACAGTTTTCTGAACGGAACTCACTTCATCAATTCTCTGTTCTATCTTCATTTCTCCGTGTTCTTGTAATGATCTGCAATGAGAGAGAGACAAAGACAGGGAGAGGGGGGATGAGATGAAGGTAGCCATGAACATGAGGCCAGAGAAAATGGCTATTGACTTGTAGCACACTGTTGGGCAGCAACACCTAATCAGCACAATCACTGTATGAATTCTCACAGCATTTCAAAGCAAAGAGAAAAAGAGAGAGCTGCTATCTTAGACAGAACAAAACTTTAATTACATGAAAAACATCAGATGGATTTATTTACATATCTAGCGTGGACACGGTATGTTTACCTCTCACATTTAGAGTGAGATATTACACATTTCTCTTGACAATATTTAGAAGCTTAAATAAACAGTCAGTGCAGCTGTCATCTTTGAACAGGATCAACACATTTTTCAACTCTACTATTTTCAATATTTCAGCTACACTGTGGGGGACATAGCTCTGCTACCTCTAAAGCTGTGTGGTGCTGTGTAATCAGAGGTGGCCTGAGGTATAGGCGACATAGGTGATTGCCTATAGTAGGCTTGTTCCAATTGGCGATTGGATCGGCTATCTACGACTGAAGGGATGATCAGCGTTTGGTTTTTCATGTGCCAATATTAAAAAATTATTTTAAATAACTAACTATCAGAACTAAGATGACATAAAAACAGTCTGCACCACACTGCAGTGTTTCCCATTAACTGATATATTTGTGGCATCACGACACGCCACAATATCAACGCTGACTGCCTCATACTACTATACTATTTAAGATGAGTAAAATCATAATTCATTGTGGAGTTGGCTAACCCTTTAACGTTATTAATAAACTAATACATTCAAGTTAACTCTGAGAAGTTAATCTATCTATTTTCTTAACACAATGCTGTCTATCTTGGAGACACACCTTCAAATAAGTTATAAGCAAGCATGTAAGGAGCCTAGCTAATAAGGATAGTTATGTTAACGCTAGAATACAGCTGGGCCGTCGAGGTTAGCATGCTTTACATAGTTGCTATCGATTGCACCCCCTTGCGTGCGTGGCTCCACTGTTACACGGTTCTGTGGGAAACACAGTACTGAGGATTTACAGAGGTTTGGGGTGATTTCTATTAAAGCTAATAAGCCTTTTTCTTCCATGCTGGCATTTCACTGACATGCTGCAACTTAACACTGCCCCCTGGCAATCAGATCGCCAAACGGTGATCTCAAGTAGCCATGATCATACGATATGAAAAATAGAGAAGATCGCCCAAGCCTAGCCAATAGGGTGCAAAGGGAGCACCGGTAACAGGAGGAGGTGCTAAAGGTAACATTTGTGTGGATTTGTGGTTAGACTTCTGCCTGATCGGAAGTGTTGAAATCCGTTCGATTTCCACCTCTTTGTCTTATCTTGCTCTGCATCGGTCAGACGGTCTGATAGGAATACTACCATATCAGTAAAGCAAAACTGCAGGCTAATGCACAGAGTATGGTACAGGCATACTTTTAAAAGATATTATGAATTCTCATAAAATTATCACTCAACATGTCAGAGAACAAAGATATGTGTTTTGAATGTGCAGAAAGTTTTTATGATGAGGAAAAAACTTGCTGAAATACAGGAGCCATTTAAGTAAAGGAGTTTATAACTGAATTAAAATAAATTAATTTATCCCTTTCTTGAAAAAGATGCCACATAAACATTTAAAGAGGGTACTTTCTCAAACAAAAGGAGGAGTGAAGGCTAAATCATGCCTACATGTGATCTGACTCAGCAGGGATGACATTAGGGCTGGACAATAAAACAATAACAATAATTATTGCAATATAATTTTTTTCAATAACAATATAACAAATTTTCAAGAAATATTCAATAAATGTTTGATTTTATTCACTTGAATCATACACTAATTAGGACTTTTTTATTAAGATTTTTATTTTGTTTAGGAAAAAGGACTGTTAAAAGCTTTTCCTTAATTTTACTCACGCATATTTGTTGACAAAGATTTTATCATAACTGTTATGAATGTTCTACCTCAGACTTGTGAAGTGATCCACTGTTGGGCCTCAAGTGATGACTATAAAGAAGAGTTTAAAACCACAATAACCATCAGGTTTCTTCAACTTTCACTCAGGGGCAAAAATCAGCTCATGATTTGATACTTATGATAATTATCGATATCGAAAGATATGAAACTTTTTATTGTGATAACATTTTTGCCCATATCGTCCAGCCCTTGATGACATCCATCCATCCATCGTCAACTGCTTATCCTAAGTACAGGGTCGCGGGGGGCTGGAGCCAATCCCAGCTGACATTGGGCGAAAGGCGGGGCAGGGATGACATTAAATGAGAAAAGTTTATCTAGAGGAGAATACTTATTTAAAAGCAATACAGAATGCCTGAGAATCTTACTGCATGCTATTATATTTTGAAGTGTCAATTGCTGCCTAAATGTTGTGTTTACCTTTACATAAATAAAGACATTTCTACCATAAATTGGTGCCAAAAATTTCACCAGAATGTAGGAAATGAATTATTTAATGCTCAAAGTTTTCTGCCTACTTATCACAGCGCCAGAGGGCTGGACAATGTTATCGGGCATAGGGGCAGCAGTCGTCTTATGTGCATGTGTTCTCGCAGATTTCACTCAGTAAAAAAAAATTGGTAGACTATTAACTTACGTTACAAGTCGTGTGTATATTTTACGCAGGGACCAGGTCCAGCAACGGTGAACACACAGGGTGCAGATGTTGGTTTCAGTTATTTGATAGGCTACATCATTAATAATCAGCAGCAGCTGGGTTTTACACTCACAATGCTGGCTCGACATCGTGACTGTCAGCCATCGCCGATGGATCGTCTATTGGCCCAACCCTAGTGCACAGTGGGAAGCATTTGTCATAGTAAATTATATATAATTAGATATAAATGTATTATATTAATTAGAGCTGGACGATATGGCCAAAAATGTTATCACGATAAAAAGTTTCATATCTTTCGATATCGATAATTAACACAATGAGTATCGAAAATGATCAGGATAAATGTCTAATCATTACTTCTATCGAGTTTAAAGGCTGATTTTTGCTCCTGAGTGATATTTGAAGAAACCTGATGGTTTATTGTGGTTTAAACTCTTCTTCAGCATGTTCAGTAAATGTCACCGTTGGACTCCCCACTCATCCTACATAATATTACTTGAATTCTGAATAGGGAGTTTTACGCTTTGATACTTTCATTTAAGTGATGACAAATGTATTATTTTTCCAACTTTATATATTTGACACAGCAGTCGGAAAGGGCAGTTTGAGTTGTTTATATGTTTGATGAATCAAATGTAACACAAATCAAATGAAATAATCATCATTATCATCATCAAAAGGTAAAAAAACCTATACATAAAAAAACAAGTTTGGTTACCATGGAGTACAGGCAAATATTTTAAGCAGTTTGGTAAGAGAGAAATCAATTAGTATACCTCATGTTCGTATATGTTCCCCAGACAGCTGGAAGAAAGAAAGAGAAAAGTTGTCACAAAAATGTCAGAGGTCAGCCAAAGAGAAAAACTACTATGACGGTGAGGAAAAGAAGCTCAAGCAGGAAGTGGATTGCAAATCCCTGAGCTGTAAATCATTGACATTTTCCTACTGAGGCGTACAAAATCTGACTATTTTCAAATTGATTAGTAAGACAATTCAACTAGGTAATATCATGTCTCACAAATCAGGGGATTTCTTACATTTAATCTTCAAACTAAACAATAGATCAATAAAGATCTTTTTATTGGTCTCACCTTTTATGGACCTTGGTCTTGACCATGTCCAGTATTTTTTCAAAATATATGTGACTTTGTTGAGTGACTAATCGATTTATCAACTTCATTGTTTCAACACTAAATCCTATTGCTTTAACCTTCTGAAAACAGTGACTTTAATAGTTACCTTCAGATGTAAATTTAAATCCTTCTTACCACTGCACCACATAATACTGTCTCCCTTAAGAAAATGAAATGGTACATCTCAGGGAGTTCTGAACTTAAAAACCCAGCCCAGAAACCATCCTGAAATATAACTGATTTGAACTGTATGTTGAGGCAACAGTTGTTTCTCATTCTTCCAGTTCTTGCAAGGTACAATGTGGGGGGCTTGGCCACTAAACAGTGTGTTGTGTCAGTTTAAACTTCTCACACGAGTTTACAGTTTGGTTGTCATTTTTGAAAATAAACAGTCACATAATTGAGTAAAGCAGGTGAGATACAGCCAATTACGCACATTAGTGTACTTACAGGCAATGTAGGCGATCAAAGCGAGAGCAAATAGTAGCTTCATCATTCTTCGGTTTAATCCTGATATCAGCCAGATGACCCGCTTCATCATCCGCTCAAGGGACCAGGACAGGACCAGGAAAGGAACACGTTCAAGTCCAGCTATAGCATTTTGAGTCCCGATTGTTCATGTCATTGGTCTTGAGGGTGTCTTGGTTTATTAGGCAGGCTGTCAACGACTTGGTAACCCCAGTTTACATGAAATGTAACTAGCCTGACAGCACAGGCAAGCTAGCTGCTCCTGCTTGGTGTTGACGTAGCAGGAGCAGTTTACGTGGCTAGCGGAGTAAGTTACACTCAGGTAACAGTATCAGGTGGCAAGCTACACTGTGGAGTGTCAACATTCACAACTAAATATAACATCCTTTATCAGCGCCATTTGTCCTTTGACTAAGCAAACAATTATATTAGCTGCAACACATGGCCATTTCATACGTAAACGGATATCTTAAAGAAACATTTACAAACGCAACATCTAACACTGAAGCCAAATCGTTAGCCGTTAGCACCACATTAACAATTAGCTACGGCTAGCTAGCAGGCTACTAAACTAACAGCGTATTTTTCTTCCGTGGATAGCTGCCGCTAAAAAACAATAGACCCGAATCCGGCCGCACTTTTATATCCAAGTAAGTAACGGGTAAATAAAAAAACAGTTATTTTTAACGGCGCACAAATGCACACATATTATAGTTTGCTCCACTCAGTTGGGCCGAGGTATAGCGGATGAGCGATTAGGCATTGCTCGATTTAGCAGGCTGACTTTTCCCGCAGAGACCGTGTGACGTTCATTTGACTTGGCGAGCCTCTAATAATAAAATACTATAATACTCGTTCTGTTTTATTTGTGTGAGCTTACTACGGCTGTTTCCATGTGTATAGCAATGGTATAATATTGTACCAGACATCATTATTTATGACGGCGAATCCTTTTTTTTTTTTAACACTGACACAACGGCCCATTCATTCCATCACCAAAACTTTCCACACTAACCTTGTTGATGTTGAATACCTTGTTGATTTCCCCATTTCAACCACTGTAACCTGTCTGGCGCACTTTTTGTGTGGCAAGCAGTATGTAGTCCTGCGTTTTAGTTATGTGCCTTAATTCTTAGTCCTGTTCCTTAGTTCATGTTTTAGTGCTTACCTCTGGGATCCGTTTCAGAAAGCGGGTTAGTGAAAATTAAGCCAGGGGCATTGCTAGTCATAAAGCTCTATGGGACACAGACCCCCTCAACCCCCATGTACATTATTGATTTATTTTTGATTGAAGTGTCTGAAATGTGTTAGCATGTAGGGGAGAGCCGGGACGAATGAAACACTTTTCAGATATACGTCATTTTAAAATATAACGTTACAGACAGAAATCATTTGTTGTTGTCATCAACAACTCACATGTGTGTTCTATCAATACCAGGTGTTATCTTGTTAAAATGTGGAACGACCCTTTTTATGTACATCTGCAGACTGTTTTCCTGGTCTACTGTGAAGATCCTGTTATTTGGCTGTGAGCATCCTGGTGGTCCAGCCTGCAGCCTAGTGGACTCTGCCCCCCTACCGCCGTATCTAAATAAGGTAGAATGGCTGCGTTTCGGGACAAATGAAACACCTGTTTCAATCGTCCAGACAGTGACTCTTGACGTTTAAACTTTACTAGCTTCTAAACTGTAAAACTTTGACATTTAAACTTCAGGATGTGTTAAAGTACTAACTAATCTTTTATGTGATCATGACCATAGCACATGGAATAATAAACACAACTCGTCATTCAAAAAAAAAGATCGCTTGAGTGAATTTGAGCTGTGTTTCGTCTGGTTCTGTGCTGGTAGTGGATTTGGATAAACTGTGCTATTACTGGCTTATTATCCAGGATCTACTTTACTGACAAATTTAAGCATAGCCCCTGTAAACAATATATATCAATAATTGCTAGATATTATTGTTATCAGCTGCATCAGGCCCATTCAAAATGGCTCCCCCTGTCTCCTTTAACATTTTTAAAGCTAAAATACTATAATACTATAATAAAAAATTCATATAATTTGATATCGAAAATGATCAGTATAAATGTCAAATCATTACTTCTATCGAGTTTAAAGGCTGATTTTTGATAGTGAAAGTTGAAGAAACCAGATGGTTAATTGTGGTTTTAAACTTTTGTTCATGGTCAGTGGATTGCTTCACAAATCTGAGGCAGAACATTCAGAACTATTTTGATAAAATCTGTTTTCAACAAATATGCTTGAGAAAATAAAGTTAAATTTTTTTTGAGTCCCTTTTTTCTCAATAAAATTAATATCTTAATAGAAAAATTAAGTGCTAATTTGTTCATGATTCAAATGAATGAGATCAAACATTTATTGAATATTTATTGAACATTTGTTATATTGTTATTGAGGAAAATTATACTGCGATAATTATTGTTATTGTTTTATTGTCCAGCTCTAATTTATAGTATGATTTGACTGAATAAATGATGTTTATCATTTACTGAGAGATGTAAATCCATATTGCTCAGTCTGTGCTGCCTATCAACATTTTAATAGTCAATATTAATCCACTCCTTTCCATCTTGCATTAGTCTAGAGTTGTAACTATACTTCACTGAGAGACAGATAATCAGAGTTTCATTTTGTGCACACGCATATGAGCGCCCGTTAATGCACGACGTGGTTATCATTTCCATGCTGCACTTTGTAAAAGTTGCCTCTCGGCGTTTATCAATCTTGATAAATAGTTGTATTTCACTCTAATATTGTCACAATACAGTATACAGTCACAATCTGGCAAGCTACCAAGACACAGACAGACCTAGTTGCGCTTAGTGTTGCCACCTTCAATACAGAAAAATAAGGGACGCCTGCCGGAGTGGGAGCAACAATCCCTGCGGGCCCGGCAACGACAGGCTGATGGTGTGCCTGTGGTGGTATATCATAACTTAAAAGATGTTTGTAGTTCCTGTTTGTCCTCTCATTACCGTTATAAACACCCGTTTTCAACACTGACACTTTTTTGCGACATTTCATATCGTTAACTAGCCTACGTACCGCTTCACATTAACCAGTAGTTTATTTTGAAAGTTTAACCAGACGTTGCATATACATTATTGCTAACTTGACCGCAGAGCCCTACACGTCCAAAAACGACGCCATGGGGACTTGACAATTTTACTGGGGCACAGCACATGGATACAGGGGCACGTGCCCCAGTAAAAAAGGGTCTAGCCACGCCTATGTGTTAAAGGCCTGTGATGAGGGAAACTCCGGGTTTTCTTTTTCAGAGAGCAAAATCAGATAAACCCTAGATCAGTAACTCCGGCAACTGATGCTATTTCTAACCTCCCGAGGAGGTTAGGTCCACAGGATAAGTTGGAAAAAACTTAAAAAGTTGGAAACTCCTCCCCTGCTGCAAAGCCTGTATAGCTCACTTAGTTAGAGTGTTGCTTTCCCAACCAGTTCTTATGAATCAGAGACAGGTTCGAATCCCAACAGGTGTTTCAACTTCAAACACCTGTGTGGTGTTAGGTTCCCACTGACTTACAGTGGTCGTTAAAAAATGTGTATGTTAGTCTTTCTAAATTCAATAATTGTTTAAATGGATATCAGTGTTTCCATAAAATTGTTATTAGCTCTATATATTTAATTTGACAACAGTGGATTGGACCTCAAATGAAATATACAATGAACAAAATTATGAACGCAACACTTTTGTTTTTGCCCCCATTCATCATGAGCTGAACTCAAAGATCTAAGACTTTTCTTTATACACAAAAGGCCTATTTCTCTCAAATATTGTTCACAAATCTGTCAAAATCTGTGTCTCGTTTGCCGAGATAATCCATCCACTTCGCAGCTGATTAGACAGCATGGGTATTGCAAAGATGTGTCTTACACTGGCCACAAGAAGTAACATCCTTGTCGTCTTCACATCTATTATTGATCTTGTGCCTTAATAATTATCCACACATATCCTCTGAACAGGCATACTTCTTACACACACCAGCTCTGACTGAAAGATAAACAAGGCTGAGAAGGTTACCAATTTTATTTGCACAGAACTATTCATATGGTCCATACTGATACGTTTTGCTTTTAACAGATGACACCCAGCCTTCCAGATGATTACACTCTGTGTATTATAGTGACTGACCACATCCTGAGCTACACTAATAAACTACAGGTAAACTGTGGGTTTAACTTTAAATTACCCTCTAAAGCAGAGGTGTCCTTTTTATCAAGAGCCAATAAAATAATACAATAATTAGATTCAAAGGTGACTTCTGAGGCATCCGAGTTAACTTCTTAACAGCATTGCATGGAAATAATGAGCTCTATAACGAATGATAAAGAAGTATGGCCATCTTGAAAATTATTATCTGGGTTCTGCTAACAAATCAAAGTAGAAAATATAACAACATTTTCTGACTTCTTTGCTTCATCATCTGACTTTAGTAAGCGTTATGTGAAGTTTTGGAAGGGGAAGCTAGTTTTTCTGAACTGTCAGGTACCACATCAATGCTCCTCCACTGTTTACTTGTTCACTTGTAATATCTGATGTAGGACAGCACAATGAAAAATAAATAAATGTAAAGACAGGCAACATACTGTGTAAACATCCTGTCACTTGAACTCCCACTTTATTGAGGATGCACCAGTTGGTGACTTGGTCAACACAAACAATATAAAGCCCTAAGATTTTCTGTATGTGAGATTGGTATGATGTTCAAACATTGCTATAATCCACAGACCACACCTGGAGGAAGCAAGTAAATACAATAGGCCATTTAATTAATTCCACTCTCTTCAAATTTATAATGAATATAGAATAAGTGAGAATAGCTTCTTTAACATTTTTAAAAGACTGTGCAGTAATAGTCAAAATTGCTAGTCACATGACACGCAAGTACCAGACTTTTCACCATACACAATAACAAAGAAACAGCTGCTTCAAGCACCACTGTGTCTTCATAAAGCTCATGCACTCCTGACAACATCTTGGCATGTTTCTGATGAGACGGCAGATGGTGTCCTGAGGGATCTCCTTCCAGACTCCTTATCTGGGCATCAGTGAGCTCCTGGACAATCTGTTGTGCTACTTGGCTTGTCGGATCCACAATCCATAACGTCCCAGAGGCTCGCGATTGGATTCAGGTCTGCAAAACGTGAGGGCACGGTCAATGGCATCAATGCCCTCGTCACCCAGGAACTGCCTTCACACTCTCTCATTCATGAGGCCGGGCATTGTCGGGTCTGAGGATTTCATCCCGATACCTAACAGGGTACCGTTGGCTAGCATGGCGAGATCTGTCCTCCAAGGATATGCCTTTTCAGACCATCACTGACCCACCGCCAAACCGGTTAGGCTGGATGATGTTGCAGGCAGCATAAATTTCACCACGGTATTTCCAGACTTTTTCATGTCTGTCACTTGTGCTCAGTGTGAACCTGCTCTCGTCTGTGAAGAGAACGGGGCACCAATGGCAGACTTGCCAGTTCCGGTGTTCTCTTGTGAATGACAATGATTTGCACGGTGCTAGGCTGTGGGCACTGATCCCACTAGAGGACGTTGGGCCCTCATGCCACCCTCATGGATTTCTGACAGTTTGGTCAGAAGCACACACACTAGTAGCCCGCTGGAGGCAGTGGCAGTGCTCCTCCTATTCCTCCTCGCACAAAGGAGCAGATACTGGTCCGGCTGATGGGTTGATGCCCTTCTACGGCCCTTTCCAGCTCTCCTTGTGTAATGGCCCCTCTCCTGATATCTCCTCCATGCTCTTGACAGCTGGGCTGGGAGACACAGCAAACCTTCTTGCGACAGCATGTATGGATGTGCCATCCTGGTTGAGCTTGACTACTTGTGCAACCTGAATGGGCTGCAGGTATCACCCCATGCTACCAGTAGTGACAAGGACACTAGCAATAATTTTTTTTTGAGCAGTGCATTTCATATACAGTATATTAAGAATATTTCGTAGGTGTCTTAATTGATGTAACAGGGAAAGGTAAGACAGGTCTAGCTTAGAGTAATTTAACTGATCCCATAAGTGTTTGACATTATAGCTTTAGGTATTTCTCACATGTACTTGTCCTTGTCAGGAAGACAACAATAGACTGATTAGTTAAGAGACAGCAGTTCAGGCGTCAGGCTAGCAGATATCAGTGTTTTCTGGGAATCTTACAAGAACTCACTGGCTCCACAGATTAGAGCACAACATATGGAAAGTGAGAGTTTCCAATATGACAAAACATTGGAGTCTAAACATCAGATAGATAATTGTTCTAGGTGAAAGGTGACATAATAGAGAAACCCACAGGCACTAGGGGGAAGACAGAAACATAAAAGGGACCACAAGATGTTATCCTTCAGATTTGAAGTTGGCATTTGATGTGTTCACATGTTGTATGCTGGCACTGTATCTCCTTGGCCGGGCTCAATAAACCATGCTATGTTAAGTCTTCATCAGTCTCCGAAACTTCTTCACACCTGAACCTGGCTCACAATATCATTTCAACACAGCACATATTTTAAAATGGAGTGTCTGGTTCTGATATCACTAGACTACAGATATCTTGTCTAACCATATCTGAAAAGATATCCTCCCTAACAACAATATATTTTGAGCTAGATGAACACATATAACAATTTAATAAAAGCAAAAAATATGTTTCCTTAAAGGGACTATATGTAAGTATTTCAATGAAATTAATCAAATTTCATTGCCTTATTGTCAATGGGCTCAAAACTCACTTAGAAATGAAGCAGACGCTTGTTTTCTCCGTTGCTTGCATCAGTCACGATTCTGCTTTTAATGTGAGGACCCCAAGTCGGATTCAGCCCTGTGCGCGCTCCCGAGCCTCCCTCATACTACAGCGACAACACGGCAGCTAACGACATGCAGTCCACTAACACCATGAAACAACCAGCTCCCAGCAAAACACAGGCTCCACATAGGATACAGAATAACAATACAGGTTAATGTGCTGAAGCCCATCCACAGACTGTATATAAGAAATGGACGTAGTCATCGTGACGTCACGCGTTGGTTTGTGGACTGCCGTTTTGAAGCCTCAAGTTTGGCTGATAGGGCGCTACCATGTCGAGTTTTTGCGACCAGGAAGTGCCCGGAAGTGACGATACAGCGGAGCTAACAGCCATGTGCGGAGCTAGATTGCTTGCTTAGCTAGGTGCAACTGCAACTCACGTTAACTGTCATTTTAACTGGGCTGATAACTTTGTCTAGCAAACAACAGTCTTAAAACTAAATGTACTCACCAGAGAAAGTGAACAGCCGACTCCTAATAAGCTTTTTCAATGGTGCTGGTTAAATTTACACAGTGCCGAGGGTACGAGTCGGCTCTAGCCTGATTGAAAGGTTGCCATGGTAACGACTTGTCAATCATAGACAATCCCGCCCTGAAACATACTCTGCTTTGTGGTCTATTTTAAAATAAATGGGACCATAATTTACTAAATGAACATCATTTTGTATTGCAGAAAACCTGAAACTAGTGACTGAGACCATAAACTCATCAGGAAAGTGTTTACTGGGGTAATTATTCAGCTGAGAAGTAGGGTCATTTTCCCATTATTTCTAATGGACCCGGACTTCTTTTTGCAACCAGAAGAGTTGCCCCCTGCTGGATTTTCAATAGAATGCAGGTTTCAGGGACTTCCGCACCGGCTTCAAGACCGGAAGCTTCCCGCTTGAGCCCATATTACTTCACCAGCTAATGCAACCCATTTTACTATCCTATGTACCACTGTTGATTTAGCTTTCAAGAAAGGATGTAACGGTAAAAAGCAAATGTGGAGCAATTTGTTTACTAAAGTTAGCCTATAGTGATGCAGCCAGGAGCAGCCAGGTAATGCTACGGTAGCTTGGACCTGCCACTGTTTGCTTCGTAACGTTCAGTTTAGGTGTTTTTACCAATACTCAGGTACACCGCTTCTGTACCTGAGTATACATATACGTATATAATATACGACAAAGAGGAAGAGCCATCCACTAACACTATAGTAAAGTTACTTAATGCGGTCTGACTGTGTGAGTGACACAATGTCGTTATATATAATATTCAGTCCAGCTCACTACCCGTTTTGTTAGGGCCTGTGTCCACCAAAGCGTTTTTTTCTGACGCCAGCGTCTTTTTTCAATTCATTCCAATGGGAGCGCCATGTTTTTACTAGCTGGTAAAAACGCCAGGAGCGTGACGAGGCGCTGATCGTCTTTACCGCGCTGTGCGCTGAGCGTTTTTTTCCGGTCGCCGAGAGTTGAAAAATGTTCAACTTTGGGAAAAACACTGCGCTCGTCACTGTCACTTTTTACCCAGCCGTTCAATCACAGTGCAGGAGGGGCGGGACAAACACTGCACCAAGCACATCCGATTTTGAACGAAGCGATGTGCCTACTCGCCAAGGTGTGTCCTCGCCCGCAAAATCTCATGAACCTGCGTACATGTCTGTGCTCTCATGTTTCAGCCTTCTCTTCATGCAGAGCAAAGGCCAGAGCAAGTAGTCCTACATACTTTGTGGTGACATTTTTACATTCACTAAAATTAAGTAGGCTACCCTACTTGCAACACATCACCTCCACGGAAATTATGTATCATAGCAACCACAGCCTCTCGAAAAAAAACACTGCCCCTCCAAAACGCACCCTAGCGCTCCCAGCTAGGCGTTTTCAGAACAGCAGGTGCCGTTTTCAGCTGGTAAAAAACGCTTTGGTGGACACGGGTCCTTATCATCCAGTACATTTAGCTGTGCTGACATTGCTGAGCCTCCGGTGAAAGATACACAGATAGTAAAGATAGTTACTGAAAGCATCAGGCGAGCTAACGCTGTAGCACGTTGGCTAAATGCAGTAAATGTACTGTTATCATGTAACGAGCATGGATTAGTTCAACCTGCACCTGATAAAACTATTACTGTAACATTCAATAGGGGTTTACCAGAATTTCCAGCATATTGTGTGAAGCTGTCTCCCTGCCTGTCTATAGCTGCTGTCACACTGGCTTTTTTCCGGGAGTACTGTGCCGATATGCGACTTGCTGCGCTGAATGAAGTAACGTTACAGAGCTGGTGTTGATCTGCCTCTGAGATAGGAACGTTGAAGTAACAGAGCCTGAACATGTCTGAGTGAAAAGCTACAGCCTGCATGCTGGTGTTTCTGCATTTATTGCAGGATTTCTGTATGAAAGTGGTTGTGTTTCGGATTATGCTCGCTCATGAGTTCAAGCGAGCACGCGTACGAGCACATGCCTGGTTGCAATCTTAAAACTGCACCGCTAGTGGCCGCTGAAAACTACATAATGCCCCTTTAAGGCTAATATAAAATGTATACAAGTAATAACACTTCAAATGATGGCAGATCTGGATAGCCCTGACAGAAAAAATCAACATTTAGCAGATATGGTTACCTCTTACAATAAACTTTAAACAAACTTACTGTGTAGATACTGTTGGATGAAAATGGAAAAAACTGATGGTCCCAAAAAATTAGTAAAGCTACTCATTTGAAATGGTTATCATGTTTTAAAGAAATTTTACCACCTTAGGTGGTACTAAATTCTGGCTTGGCCCGTGGACTAAGTACTTCTAGCACTGCTGCAGACTCTTAGTCTAATTCTTCAGTACTGTGAGCACCACAAACAAATTCCTTTAACCTCCATTGTATTGAGGTGACAGCAAACTCTCAGAGACGGAGACAGAAACTAGAGCATTACACATTTAAATGTAACAGATGAGAAACAACGATGTAAGAATAAGGGTCATTCTGTTAACAGCACAATAGTAACACTGGTCTTGTCTAGAAATAAATCCCTCAACCCTGTGGATGTAACAAACAAATGCAATATTCAGACACCTTATTATAAAGGTATCTTTCTTCACTATCTGTAAAAACATAAACATTATTTCAAGTTACAACCTTACATACATTTTTTAAGAACCACAGTAAATCTAGCACCCAGTTGCTTCACCTCAGTACTGTCATAATTCTTCTCAGCCTTTATTTTTTTCACAATGATGATAATGACAATATGAGCAGGGAGAGACAGTCCCCTTGGGGATCAATAAAGTATTTCTGATTCTGATCTCAACTAAGTGACATTACATACTGTGCTGTAATCACCTGCCTGACAGCTGAGTTAAGTATACGATATATGTGCACGCAGTTGTAAGTAGGTCCACACATAGAGGCTATATGCATCTAGGATATTCTGATACATATGGGCAGTGAAGAGTCACAGTGCAACCAGCTCAATTTATTTCCTGGAAGATAGACTTAAGGTACAGTACTGATATTAGAACTCAGCTGGGGGTAATCCACTTGTTCATGTCTTGAATGCCACAGCTCAATAATAATTTTCTCCAGGCGAGCAGCTGTCCACTTTGAATCACAGAACCGGAAGAAAGCACAATTATCTCAGTAAACAGCTCTTTCCAGTTGACTCTTTTTTTCAAGAACATAAAAAGTACTCACAAAATGGTATCTATTGTAAGACAGACACAACTGAACTAAATTAGACTTAAGCCTAAGCCTCAAATGTTAGATTATCACAGCATGATTATTTGAAAATGTTCTTTTAATAGAACCAGAAAGACTATTTATTTGACATCAAAAGGTTTTGTACATTCGCCGGATCTGACATCTTTGTGATTGTGTAATTGCAAGTTAAGTTCCTTACAAACTGTGTGAATCGTAAAAGCATTCCTCTATCAGCAGAGAACTGTTAAATGCAAATCAAAGGTCCGAAGGAGAGGGACACAATTTCCTTTTTTTTTAATCAAAGGCAATTGTGAGGAAGCATTACACCATATCTGCTTTGTGTCTGTTTTTTGGGGCATGTTTTGATGTGATTATATCATTGCTGATAAAATCCCTCAGAGATGATTTCCAGAACCCATGTAGTCTTAGGGTCAGACATCGAACCCAGCCTTCACTTGGACTGCAGCCAGGGCCTTCTCTCATAAAAAACCATCTCGCAGGGCATGTGTTTAGTAATGGACCATCTGACAACTATAAGCCAACACAGAGCTTCTGTCTCATAATCTGTGGCCCTGCTGCATCTTTAAACGATTGGGTTACTGTCACTGGCAACTGAATACCAGAGCTGCAGGAGTCAATGCAGAGGGGAAAACAGTTATAATTCACATCACCCACTTATGAACAGTTGGAAATGTATTCACACCGATTGATAAAGTGAATCCAGGTAGAAGATTATGTTGCTTAGTAAACCTGAGCCAGTAATGACATTTTGTAAAGATATTTATTGTTTCCTCAGGAAGAATTGTAGCAACTTTGGTGATCCCCTGACTTTTCATCCTGCACCACCACCAGATCAACATTTATGACCACATATCTGCCAAAAAATGACATTCCTGTCAACTTTTGTGTTTAATGCTAATTAGCAAATGTTAGCATGCTGACACGGCTTGCTATGATGGTTCACATATGCACTCAGCAGGGGGTTGTTTATGGGCTCCATCCCCGAATGTTTTCGCAAAATCGCTGAATCTTTTAGGTTTTTAATATAACTTCAATTCAATAACTTCATTTGCAGCATCAGTATCAGCCAGTGAACCACAGGACAGGTGTTTTTTCAGGTTTGTACATCTGCAGCTGTAACGGTAAGTTGGTGAGGTGTTTAGCCGAATACACATTGCTGGCTCGCTAGTTAACATTAGCTGCGGTTAGCTTGCTACTAGTAGAGATAACTTTGTTTCACTCCTGTTGTGCTGGTGTTCTGACTATTTATGCCACCTATCGAGATGTGCTTTTTTATTAGGTTGTTATTATTACAAAATTGTCATATGTCCATAATATGCTCATTGTCACTATCAAGATATTATCTAGACATTAAATACCACAGTACTGCCCCATTCCTAAAATGAATGCCTGGAGAAAGTTGTTTGTCTTTTGGTTGGACCTTGTTCAATTTGTTGTAGTGCTGCATATCAATGGCAACACACAGTGATAATGGACTCACCAGGCACGACTCAAGGTGGTTCACAAAATAAACAGTTTATAAGTCTCAGCAGTAGTACACAGAGCAGAAGTCGGAGTAAAAAACAGAGAGCTAAGGTCAAACACACTAGAGAACACACACTGAGAAATCACTAGTCCGCTGGCACAAGGGATCAAGACGAATTGGCACTGAAACAAAGGGGAAGAGGGTATCCAACTAGGGCCTGGGAGACAACGGGGCACAGGTGGAGCACTTTAGGGCAGGGACAGGTAATCACACCAGGCAGGAAGGCAGACAAAGACCTGAAAATAGATAAGATGGTAAGTTCCTACAGACAAGAAGTGGTTGCAGACATGAAAATAGACACAATAATCAAACTGTGGGAGCTGGAGATGACACTGCATAGTTACTTAACAAAAGAGTTGCATGTTTCAAATGAGAACTGTAACGCTCAAAGAAAGAGATTAGTTAATTGTAAGACTGAATAGAAAATTATTTAGATGTCTCAGAGTATTATAGGCCCCTCTGTAGTGTTTTGGCTTTTGATATATAAACTCCATCCATCCATGCATCCATCGTCAACCGCTTATCCTGCGTACAGGATCGCGGGGGGCTGGAGCCAATCCCAGCTGACATCGGGCAAAAGGCGGGGTACACCCTGGACAGGTCCTGCCATCGCAGGATACGTAAACTCATGCATGTCAAACTGGGCTTAGTTTTTCATCTTCTCATCATTAATTCTAGCAACGTGCTCAACCCAAGACAGTCCCTCGTGTTTTTGTAACCCAAGTCTGCAGTGTGTGCACTGTATGTCTGTTGGCTACATTGCACTGACAAGATCTTATGTATTAGGTAAATCACGTTTAAAGTATATTTAAACATATAAGTCTTCGGTAGCTATTAGTATACCTACTGCAAAAACAAATAAAGAGAACAATATGAGTAAATACTGTTGAAAGCAATAGACAGATATTGAGTGAGAAACAAAAAGCTTAAACAGTTAGACAAACAAACATAAATTCGCAATATAGAGTATATACTATATACTTTATATGTTTCAGGTTAGTAGTGAAATTAAAGCTGAACAGACCCTTTCTGCAACAGACATTTTAACTTGTCAGTCACTTAAAACATTATGAAGTGGAGAAAGAAAACCACCATTAATTTTATTAATTCCACCAGGACTTGTGTGACAAGTTCAGTTGTCAGTAAATAAAAGAGAAACTGGTGATGGTCATCTAGCACATCAGTCAAATCCAATATATGAAGAAGCTTGCTTTGTTCTTGCCGAGAGGTCTGTTGTCTTTTGTGTACAAAAACTGCAAGTTTTGGCAAAGAATGACTTAAATGAGAAACATTTGTAAAACGAAGCATGCAGTTTGTGTTCTTGATCATGTTAGTTTAACTTCTCTCTTTTAGTTACTATTTCAAATATTGTTCTTCTTCTTCAGCTTCCATAGCCAAAAACACACAAACAAT
The DNA here is from genome assembly GCF_021292245.1 of Micropterus dolomieu. Classification (NCBI taxonomy): domain Eukaryota; kingdom Metazoa; phylum Chordata; class Actinopteri; order Centrarchiformes; family Centrarchidae; genus Micropterus; species Micropterus dolomieu. The sequence goes on along the minus strand of NC_060156.1, from coordinate 17,488,381 downwards.
AAAGGTGACTGTTGCTATTTCTGAAAAAGACATATACCCAGTCATGGAATCTAACTAAGTACATTCATTCAAGCACTACACATTTACTTTTACTCCATTTAGAGGTAGATATTGTACTTTTTACTTCACTATTACATTATTTGACAGCTTTAATTTGTAGTTACTTTACAAATTAAGATTTTTACACACAAATTTTAGCTGAAATGATTAGTTGATTAATCAAAAATCAGTTGGCAACTATTTTCCACCTTTTCCACCTTTCCACCTCTATGTTCCAGCTTCACAAATAAGATGATTTGCTCCGTTCCCTTTAATTATTTTAATTATGTTAATTTATTTGTAAAGATTTTGAGGTTTGGACTATTGTTAAGACAAAACAAACATTTAGTAGGACTCACTTACGACTCTGGGTAAATAACATTTTCAATGCAGGACTTTTACTTGTAGCAGAGCATTTTTACAGCGCTGAATTGGTACTTTTAAGTATCAGATCTGAATACATAAATATATAAAAATTGAATAAAGGGACAATAAAAGAGCTACCACACACACACACACACACACACACACACACACACACACGGGCCTTGTGACGTAAGAGTCGCCTTTAAAAGATGCTGGTTAGCGAAGCTGAGCGCTCTTTACGCGGCTCTGTTCATCCTGGAGGAGTCTTCACTGTGAGCGCGGATTACATTCATCCAAAAGTGGTGACTTGGAGATGACAGACTTTCCCAAACATAAAAGAAGAATTAAGAGAAGGGCTGAGTCTTGTGTAAACTGTGATTAATCGTGATAGCGTTACCAAACTATTAAGGCGTCAATAGAAGCTGGTGCGCACAGTGGAATGTTCTGAATACGAAGAAGACACGTGATGCGTTACGGTAACAGGTGGCACATTATGGTTAAAATATATTTTCTAGCCTTTGTGTCAGTGTCAGTTTTCTAGGAATGAGTTGGCGGCTCCATGTAATGTGCGTGTAGAAAATCGCATCAAGCGCGCAGGTCTTATGTGCCAAATGTAGAAAAAACAGCATGGAGAAAGACTTGAGAAGGACGCCTCTCATAAACTTTCCTGGTGAGCAAATTGACCAACCCTAACTATCAAAACGGCTCCAGAGTGAGAACAAGCTCCGATGAATGGACAGCAGAATGTTTTCTGGTCAGGTGGGTCTGAATTACAGCTTCAACCTAAGCGATGGCCAGGAGCTGGTGGACACGGCGGCGGGCATGGCGAAGCTCTCCCCGACGGGCTTCGTAGTGCTGTCCGTGGTGCTGGGCTTCATCATGACTTTTGGCTTCCTGAACAACTTCATTGTCCTGCTTCTGTTTTGCAAGTTCAAGAAGCTGCGAACACCAGTGAACATGCTGTTGCTGAACATTAGTGTCAGTGACATGATGGTGTGTTTGTTCGGCACCCCTCTGAGTTTCGCCTCCAGTGTTCGAGGCAAGTGGCTGCTGGGGCGCAGCGGCTGCAGCTGGTACGGCTTTATCAACTCCTGCTTTGGTAAGTTTCCTTTTAATGGAGAGAGTACCAGTATTCAAGCTAATACATTAAAGATCGTTGTTGCTGGTACATTTAAAATGACTGCTGACATGTCATGGACATACACACACCATATACACACAAGTGAAATGGATCACTGGGATGAACTAAGTGGGACATTTTACAGTTAAAACTAACTCGTAAACATCTTGTCAGTGCTCTCTGGTGGACAAACATTGTAATGGTGTCACTGTTGTGACAATTCTCCTTTAACAAGCCTCATTAATAATACACATTTAAACCCACATTTAAAACATACAGAAACAGCCTCTGTACCATGACTATTTTTTGTTGTTCTGAGTGATTATTGCAGAGGGAATGAATTTGTCTGATGGTAGTAACTGGAAAGAGTGGTGGAGGGAGTGGGAGGGGTCCTCTGTGATCATGGTGGCTTTCCTGATAACAGAGCAGTTGTACAGTTCAGATAAGGGGGTTTGTGGAGCCGATTATCTTATTGCAGTGAGTTATTATGTGGGAGAGTTTTGGTTTATGTTTGGTGGTAAGGAGGTTGTACCAGGATGAAATGTTGAAGGTGAAGGAATATTGTTAAATGACTGAACAGTATTACCTTTGGCATTTCTATACTACATTTTCTTGTAACTTAAAGGCCAAATATATGCCGATATATCTGCAGTAATATGGGCCTTGCTGATCTAGCTGTCTAGTCTAGCTGAATTTTGTATTCTGACATTTTCCAGCCAAATGCAAAACAAGGGATTGCTGTCAGATTTGTATATTTCTGCATTGCACTGTTTATGACCTCTCACATGCCTCATGAGATGTTTTGCTTTACTGCAACAACCTGAAGGTTGTGGGTAAAAGTCCTATACTTCGCATGGATTAACCCCCTTGAGCACGATGTGTCAAACATGGGCGCCGACATCCACATACTTTTATGAAGTCAAGGCTTTTCAGTGGTGTTGTTCAGTTGTTCAATCTATCCAGGAGGTGGTGTGGTAATAATGGTAACAGAAATCTGATGCATTGAATTCCATGCCTAAATCTTTGGAGGACCCCCCCCCCAGGATAGATTACTGACTCAATTAATTAATTAATATGCCACTAAATGCACCAATAATAACTTTATTTATTTAATTTTCCATTTGGTAATGAATTTATTAATTTTAAAATGTACTATTATTGTCATTATATTTGTTTATGTATTTAGTTATGTATTGTTTTTCCTTTGCATTTCCCCCCAATTTATTCCCCCAAACTTAGTTATTTCTGTGTTCTCATTTTACATTTCTTTATGCATTTCGTTAATGTGTGTGTGTTTCAGTTAGTGGCGTACATGGACACAGAAGCTGACCCTTTTGCTTTCAGTAATTTGGAGGAAGTGGCTCATCGCCTGAACATGTCCGAATATCACATAATATGTTGGGCTGCCATCCTCATATGCTGCCTGCGGAAGCCCTGGAAAGTTTTTTGCTCTGTACAGTTTGTCTGTGACATTTTGTGGCTGGTGAAAGAACAAGTCAGATGGCATAGAGGTCTGGGTATGTTGCTGTTATGGTAAGTTACAGGATGTATTTGCCTGTAATAACTGAAAATTATAGCAAGTGGTGCTACATTGAAATCTATGATCCGTCAAAACGTAAGCCAATAGCTATGTTGTTATGATTGGTGAACATTTATCTACAGATATCAGAGACTGTTTAAAAATTTCTGTCATTGCTTGGTAGTGCACTGCATATTTTACCAACGTTTGTATTTAACGATGTGCTGTACAACATTGGAAGTGTTGGGAAGTGTTTAGCAATATAGCACCCTTTTAGCCCACATACATTTGTACAGGAGTGGATTGGGATAATACTTCAGACCAGACCAATTTCCACCTTCACTCCATTCACAACAGATCACATGTAGGGGAGAGTGGGGTGATCTGAGTCTGTGGGGAAGTTGAGCCACTCCTTGTTTATCAGCACCCGTAGACTAAATTGGTCATGTGACCACATATTTTTGAAGAGTCATCCATTTTACTGACCCTGTGATGGAAAGAGGCACATTTAAGGTAAAAGAATTTGCCATTAAAAGTGAATTTGTTATGTTCAAGGAGTCATGATTCTTGTGTTTAAACAATTCTAAACAAGTTTGAACAAATCTCACTCATGTGTTAGTGCTTTAGGAAGTCACAGTTTGGATTTACTGTTAGCATGACATTACCTCTAAACGGCCGGATGACACAAGTTTGTTAAAATTTCAGGGATGGGGTAATTTAAGCCAAAAGACCTGGGCGAAGTTGATCCAGCTATTACTGTGTAAGACTGTAAAAACAAAAAAAACTGCATTGCATTCTTAATTAAAACATAATAATGAATGTCTGTTACATTCAAGCCCTTGCCAAATGACTCTGTATTCGCAATATACTGGAATTTTTAAATCTAGTGTCTGTAGCACAATCCTGTGCTGGCAAACTGGTAGTGATGTCACCGTATGCCATCTCTTCCGTCCAACGGTGAATTGTTCTCTCATCAACCCCAGAAGGCTTTGCCTTGTGACAGAAACACAAACATGCAAGCAAAAAACTTTCCAGGGCTTCTGCAGGCAGCATATGAGGAGGTCGCCCAGCTCTCCCAGCATTATTTATGAGGTATAGGGACTTGTTCAGGCCATGTGCCACTTCCTTCAAATTATTGAGAACAAAAGGGTTAACTTCTGTATCTGTGTAAGCTGTCAGTCCCGCATCAAGCGCACAGGTCTCTATTTACTTCCACACAAAAAAGTAAATAGTTCTTACTGACTATTATTTTTAGCTAGATTAGTTAAGCGTCTCAATCTAGTGATCTCTCTGGACATAACCATTTGTATTGTGACGTGAGCCTGGCCGCTTGTGTGGGAGCAAGGCATGTAAAAGTCAATCTATGACACACTTTGAATAACAGCCCCCTCATTTGCATAATGAAGAAGAAATGCATAAAGAAATGTAAAAATAAATAAATAAATAAGGGGAATTAAAAAAGGCAAAGGGAAAATAATACAGAAATAATACAAAAAAATAATTCATACAATGAAAAAAATTATAAATTATATGGAATTTTAAATTAAATAAATAGGGGAAATTGTTGTGAGTTAGGACAGAAGGGACCCAAACGCAACACTCAGGATTAAACAGGTTTTATTAAGGGACAAGGGGCTGAGGCAGTGGAGATGAAGGAGAGGTGGACACCGGGGAACGGGGGCACGGAGGACCAAGGAGCAGGTGGGGCAGAGGAGGCTGAGGCGAGGGAGACGAGGGAAACAGAGGACCAAGGAAGAGAGGAGGCCCGGGAGAACTGACCGGAGGGATGGGAGAAGGAGTGTGGTGGCAGGCAAGGGGAGAGGTGGAGACACAGAGAGGTAGGCAAAACACAGGGGAAAACAGAATGGTAGGAAAATAAGGAGAAATAAACAGGATACTCACCGTCAACCGGGCTGCCACCACAACAGGAAATAATACAATGGAAAATAAATACAGAAATAAATTCAAACAGAAATCTCAATTTATGCCACATTTTATAAATTAATTAATTCCTACATTTTTATATATTATTATATTATAAATATATTATTATTTTGTTGCATTTAGTAGCATATTAATGTATTTATTAAGTCATTTATTTATTTTGAATTTGGCAGTTTCGGTCCTCCATAGTCTCATAACATTTAACATCTAGAAGTAAATGATAAGAAGAAGCAACTCATTGATTGTCGTAGATGTGTTTCTTTGCTTTCGGTAAGTGTTAATCTTATCTCTGAAGACCAAAAAGGCCAGTGGGTGTTTAGAATGATCTATAGATATAACTCTCTTTTGGGGCAAAGACCACTCTTATGGTAACAGAATAGTCAGGGAATTTTACCCAAGATACATCTGCCAAACTTGAAGGATAAAGCTGGGGATATTCTTTATCTTTCTTATTGTCAATAAATCCCAGAAAAAGTATCTAACTAAAAAGTATCACCTATGAGGGCAAAGACTGATAAGCAGTGCCTTAAATAAATATTCATCGCTCCACTTGGAGTCTGAAACATGTTTTCTTCTTGCCCTGTGTTTGGCTCCATCTATCTGTTACAGTTACAGTACAGTTTCCCAGTACTTGCTGATGAAAAACATCCCCACAGCATGATGCTGCCACCACCACCACCGTTTCACTTTACAGTGTTGGGTTTCAACCTCACATAACACCAGGGCTGAAAAGTTCAATTTTGGTCTCATCTGACCAAAGAACCTTCTTCTATGAATGTTTGTTGTATCTCCCACATGGCTTGTGGCAAACTCAAAACTGGATATATTATTGCTTTTATCACAGCAACAGCTTTCGTCTAACCAATTTTCCTTAAAGGCCAAGTTGAGGAGTGCATGTTGATAGCTTGTGTTCCAGTTGACAGATTTTCCCCCAGACTGTGGACTTTCCAGCTTGTTACCAATGGCCTCATGGTTGCTTATCTACTTAATGCTCTTCTTGCCCTGTCCTTCAGTTTAGGTTGACAGCCTTCTCTTTTGTTATTGTGCAATATTCTTTCCATTTTGTAATGATGGATTTAATAGTGCTCTGTGAGGTATTCAAACCTTGGGATTTTGAACATAACCCCGCTTTGTAAATCTCCAGAACACTGAGGCCTTCAGCTTGGATTTATATTGAGTTTAAATTGCACACAGGTGGAAACTATTTAAAGCTTGAGTGCGGGAGTCTTACATATAAATTAACGTCCGTTACATTCAAGCCTTTGCCAAACGATTCACTTAATGCACAAAAGAGTGGCAGAGCCTATGGCTGTAAAAACCTATAAAGTATCCAGAAACAAAAGAAACTCCAGACATTCAGAGGAAGAATTAGTAAATTAGTAAAAAACTTGAGGTCAAACACCTCTGTGTAGCTTTACCTCGTTGGAGAGGGCTGAGAGAAGAGATGGGACTGAGGGCACTCATCTGTAGGCATTAGGGGTGTGCATTAATGAAATTTATGAAATGAATTGTTCTTATGTAATGTATGTTTTTTGTAGCTTTGGCAATATTGTCGTTATACATTCATGCCAATAAAGCTGATTTAAATTGAATTGAATTGTGTGACGAGATTAAATTGTGAAAAGTCTCGCGAGACTCACACAATTGACATTTTTCACATGCTGTCAAGCCACACATTAATTTTCTCACACAGTGAAATACAAATGTATAACTGATATCAGCTTCCAGCTGCTGCCACACCGGCGTACACCCTGATAGTAATCAACTGCATGGCTTGCGCTGTGAGTCCAGACAGCTGTGAGGATTGGTAACTAACTGGTAGAGTTTTGCAACATAACCATGAACAAACTGTATCAGCCTAAACATCATTTTACCATTGCATTCTAAGAAATACCGTATGTATCTTTTGCATTTTCAAGCTAATTCATACTGGTCAGGTCGAAATATATACAAGTTTTGTTTTGCTTCACGTGCTGTGCTTTGTTATGCCTCAATGATAAAAAAAAAAAAATGATTTAGTGGAATTTCCATTTTATTGAAGAAAGGGATAATATATTTCATACTGCAGCAAGTGTTCATTTAGACTTTGTTCCTCTCTGGGCTCCTGTACAAAGCCGAAGTTATGCGTCAACAATGAAAAAAAATGGAATTTTGATTTAGATAAATTTCTATTTTATTGAAGAAAGGGCTAACATATTTCATACTGTGTTTTTGAAAGCAGCAGGTGTTTATTTACACTTTGTTCCCCTCTGGGCTCCCATATTGTGCCGATGTCAGTTTTTGCCTGTACACAAGACTTGACTCAGTACCGAATGCTGCAGATAGAGGTAATCTCATTGAGTGCTGCTGGCCCGTGATTCAGTTACCAGACACCAGAAGCCATATACATGCTTGTTTTACGGATATTGTTCATGCAGGATTTAGCAAAGTAAACTCTGTATGATGATGAGAATATGCTGCACATTGAGGAGACAATTTTTGAGGAGATTTTACAAATACACTACTGTACTTCTCAACATAGCTCACTCAGGAGATATAAATCTTGGCCTGGATTAACGGAATAAGAATATAAAGAATATCCATCTCATAACCTTAGTGTTATGTGACAAAGACTCAAGCAGGTGCAAGCCGAGAGTGACACTTAATTGTTCAGGGCCTGCTTTACAGTTTGTGTTTACATTTGGACATTTCAAACAAAAACATTCACAAGTAATCCTGCATCGTCTTTCACAATAGCGCTCAATGAAGCATAAACAGTATGTTAAATTTATTGTTGTTATTGTAGTTGTTCTTACTTGTGTTGTTCCCACACACCATCACACTTACATCATATAGTACATCTTTTTCTCCCCAGCAGTGCAGGGGCACTGCTGGGGAGGGGCAGGGACATCATCGGTTTCATATGGCCATTGATGCATGACTGTGCTTTAATGTGTAGGAAGATGGCTGGGTGCTTTGGTTAATCTGCAAACAACCATATTAATGCCTGACTTGGAGTATTCATTTCATCTACAAATCTCCCTGACATCATCTCCACCCTGTTGTCTCTTCTTCAGATGAGATAGCAGATGAGCTGCTTCTAAATGGCACTGCCTGAGCCTAAACTCACACATCATATATAATATAATGATTGATCAGTTTGCCTTGGACAATTTTTTAGGCTCGCAGAGGATGACATTCATATTGCAGAGAGCAGTGAAGACATAGAAAGCTCAGATCAGTGTCACCTCTCATCTTTTCTGTAAATCACTTTTTCTGTCTATTGACCTTTCGCAAACCAGAATGCCAGAAACCAGCCTTTAACACACAGCTCTTTGTACAAGAGAAGAAATGCATTCACCACCAAAAATAACCTGATAACATCCAAAAACTGTGTCAAGTAAAAAAAACCTAATAGCCTGGATTAAGACAAGATGAGACACTGTAATATGTAGTTTATGTATGTGCTGCTAAATTGTATTGTAATTACATCATCCATGGCCTCAAGAGAGACAGACAGGCCAAACAGTCATTTTCAGGCTTTAGGGATGGCACAGTCAGTCCACCACTTTGGTCCATACTGAAATATCAGCAACAATATAACAACTATTGGATGATTTTCCATCCTGATCACACAGGTGTTGTCAGTTCAAGGTAGTGTGGGCTCATTGCTTAGGGCTTAGACTGCGTTCACATCATATGGGATGGACAGTAGAGATGTGAAAGACGTCATTACCATGATGAGATTACAGAGTCAGTCAGCAATTCAACAAAATAGTCAACAAAATCCCGTGCATTGACAATATAACACCATATCCATTCAATTTGGGTTTAATTGCATTGAACTACATTGTCTTTGGCAGATGTGTGGTGTACATATTTGTTTTGTGTTCAAGCATTTTTGTATTTTTAGGTCCTAATTCCCCTGTCGTGATATTGACGTGGAAGTTGACATGAACGCTGTTTATAAGTCAGAAAACTCATAATTACAATAACTCCAATATAACATGAACATTGCATTAGGGTGGACTTCAGAACTGAGCCCAAAGTCTCGCTAGCTGTTCTGTAAGGCTGTAATCAAGAAAATCAAACTGTAATATGGATACAAGTTGAGGTCTAAAGTTTTTTTTATGCTTTTCAGTGGAGGAAAAGTAAAATCTTCCCAGAATCAAGGCCTTTTTTAATATTGCTCAAACATGTAAAAATAATTGGCAAAGCATTTACAGGTCTGCAAGCATCTCTTAAAAACCATGCTCACCGTGCTCATTCTTTCATTGCTTGATGGGGATTGTGGACAACAAGTTTTAAAAGTTGTGAAGGACATTTTCGTGAGCTACAGTCAACTTTAGCAATAAAGAAGGTTTCAAATAACTCTGGATGTCATAAGCAGAGATATTAATTGAAACTTGGCCAAGGAGAATGGCAACAGCAATACAAAGTGAGGACACACTGCACACATCCCTTCTTGTCGGTCCGAGGCTTTTTCTTTACTTTTCAATGGAGCCAAAGTAAAAACTGGCCAGAGGATAGTGTCAGAATCAAAGCCTTTGAGAACCTATTAAATAACTCTGGCCATAATCTCCAGTCTCCAGCATCAAAATCAATTGCTTTGTAGACCCATCCATCCGCACTGCTGCTGTTTCCTGTTTCCTGTTTCCTGTTTTGATACTGAATGTAAGCATTCTGTAGTTGTTCAGCTGTTTTAAAAAAACAGCAATTGGTTTTTAGAAAGGTCCATCTTTGCAGAAGGGAAATCTAATATGATTTGTCAGGTAAAAGTTCATAACAATGGGATACTACCATGTCTGATTATCTGATATCTGCGTACACACACACACACACACACACACACA
>NC_060156.1:17474988-17478461 GCF_021292245.1 Micropterus dolomieu | reverse complement strand
TCATCTCCACCCTGTTGTCTCTTCTTCAGATGAGATAGCAGATGAGCTGCTTCTAAATGGCACTGCCTGAGCCTAAACTCACACATCATATATAATATAATGATTGATCAGTTTGCCTTGGACAATTTTTTAGGCTCGCAGAGGATGACATTCATATTGCAGAGAGCAGTGAAGACATAGAAAGCTCAGATCAGTGTCACCTCTCATCTTTTCTGTAAATCACTTTTTCTGTCTATTGACCTTTCGCAAACCAGAATGCCAGAAACCAGCCTTTAACACACAGCTCTTTGTACAAGAGAAGAAATGCATTCACCACCAAAAATAACCTGATAACATCCAAAAACTGTGTCAAGTAAAAAAAACCTAATAGCCTGGATTAAGACAAGATGAGACACTGTAATATGTAGTTTATGTATGTGCTGCTAAATTGTATTGTAATTACATCATCCATGGCCTCAAGAGAGACAGACAGGCCAAACAGTCATTTTCAGGCTTTAGGGATGGCACAGTCAGTCCACCACTTTGGTCCATACTGAAATATCAGCAACAATATAACAACTATTGGATGATTTTCCATCCTGATCACACAGGTGTTGTCAGTTCAAGGTAGTGTGGGCTCATTGCTTAGGGCTTAGACTGCGTTCACATCATATGGGATGGACAGTAGAGATGTGAAAGACGTCATTACCATGATGAGATTACAGAGTCAGTCAGCAATTCAACAAAATAGTCAACAAAATCCCGTGCATTGACAATATAACACCATATCCATTCAATTTGGGTTTAATTGCATTGAACTACATTGTCTTTGGCAGATGTGTGGTGTACATATTTGTTTTGTGTTCAAGCATTTTTGTATTTTTAGGTCCTAATTCCCCTGTCGTGATATTGACGTGGAAGTTGACATGAACGCTGTTTATAAGTCAGAAAACTCATAATTACAATAACTCCAATATAACATGAACATTGCATTAGGGTGGACTTCAGAACTGAGCCCAAAGTCTCGCTAGCTGTTCTGTAAGGCTGTAATCAAGAAAATCAAACTGTAATATGGATACAAGTTGAGGTCTAAAGTTTTTTTTATGCTTTTCAGTGGAGGAAAAGTAAAATCTTCCCAGAATCAAGGCCTTTTTTAATATTGCTCAAACATGTAAAAATAATTGGCAAAGCATTTACAGGTCTGCAAGCATCTCTTAAAAACCATGCTCACCGTGCTCATTCTTTCATTGCTTGATGGGGATTGTGGACAACAAGTTTTAAAAGTTGTGAAGGACATTTTCGTGAGCTACAGTCAACTTTAGCAATAAAGAAGGTTTCAAATAACTCTGGATGTCATAAGCAGAGATATTAATTGAAACTTGGCCAAGGAGAATGGCAACAGCAATACAAAGTGAGGACACACTGCACACATCCCTTCTTGTCGGTCCGAGGCTTTTTCTTTACTTTTCAATGGAGCCAAAGTAAAAACTGGCCAGAGGATAGTGTCAGAATCAAAGCCTTTGAGAACCTATTAAATAACTCTGGCCATAATCTCCAGTCTCCAGCATCAAAATCAATTGCTTTGTAGACCCATCCATCCGCACTGCTGCTGTTTCCTGTTTCCTGTTTCCTGTTTTGATACTGAATGTAAGCATTCTGTAGTTGTTCAGCTGTTTTAAAAAAACAGCAATTGGTTTTTAGAAAGGTCCATCTTTGCAGAAGGGAAATCTAATATGATTTGTCAGGTAAAAGTTCATAACAATGGGATACTACCATGTCTGATTATCTGATATCTGCGTACACACACACACACACACACACACACAGGTTTATTACCCTTGCAAATTTGAAATTCCTACACAGATCCACAAACCGTCTTGTTAGTGAGCTGTAAGTAAAGTACGAATCACCAGGAACTATCTGATCTGATCACATTATGCTCCTTATAGATTTTATGTTCTATATGGTGAAGATTCTCCAGTGGGAGGATGAGAGAAAAGACACCCCACCTCTCCAGTAGTCTTTTATGTTATGCAATTTATTCTGGAACATTTTGTATTAAAATGGGAACAGGAGGTGGAAATTTGTTGTGTGAAGCATGCTTGTTGAGTTTCCTTTTGATGCTCTGGTTTCCCCCCACATGACAAAGACATGTAGGTTAGTTGAACTGGCAGCTCTAAAATGCCTATGTAGGTGTAAATGCTTTTTGGCTGTGATAGTCTGGTGACCTGCCCAGCAATAAGCCTGTGATTGTCCTTTAGATACTGTAATGTAATTTTCTAAAAATCTTTTTTTATCTGCACAAGATATTTGAAGCTCTAAGTAACAGTAAAAAGAAGTTTCAAGCATTTTATTTTTTATGCTACAGCTTTGTCTGTCTAGTGTCCGTGAGGCATGTTTTTTCTTCTCAAGAGATAGAAGATTTATTCTCTCCACATTCCTTGAATGCCAGATGGTATTATGGAGTATTTGAAAGGGGGGTTCCTTACCCGTTTTCTTGAGTTATAATGGACAGCTGGCAAGTTGGTAGCATCGTGCCACTAAAGGAGAAAATAAGAAAGACCAAGAGCTCCAGGGAGTTAGCTATAACAGCAGATGGGTCATTGGGTTGGCTTTGAAAAGATCTGGCAGTGCCAAGGTCATGACTATTTCAAGAATCACTGGTCCTACATTTTACATTTACATTTACTTATTTGGCAGACGCTTAAATCCAAAGCGACTTACAAGTAACAAGTCCAACAAGTACTGCAGCTACTCTAAATAATCTATTTGATCATCACTGACTGATTTATGATGCAAAAACACAACAAATCCGCCTTAGAATCATGAGACACATAAAATGGGCTGGTGCTAGGACCCTGCGGTGACGTTGCGTGGTTCAGAATCTCCTTCACAATGTAGACTGCATGCACAAGGCAGTAGTCAGTATTCTGAATGAATAATCATTTCTATGCAAATTTTCCAACTCTAAACCATATAAACTTGAATTCTTATTGGAGTTAATTATTTTCAGGTGATATGTATTTGTGTAATGAGGGAGGGTGTGGCGAAATGAATCACACCTTATATCAAGGTGTGCATGATTATTAGGCAGATTCATTACTTCAGGTAAAAAAGAGATTTAACTGACACTGCAAAGTCAAAAATTGTCACACGGATGCAACACTCTTGAAATAACTAAACTTTTGAGGAGAGACCACCGGACAATCAAACCTTTTGTAGTGAATAGTCAGAAAAGGCGCAAATTTATCTGGAGTGACCACAACTACAAGGTGCCAGGTGCTCAGAGACATGGCCAAGGTAAGGAAGGCTAAAACACTGCCACCACTGAATAAAACACAGTTAAAGAAGAAAACACAACTCACAAGTTAAAGATTGTAACTGAGAAAAGAAATACCAGAACAGAGATTTTAGAAAGGTTTAACTCTTAATGGACCAGTTGAATGGGCCCGTGGCTGGATCACTGATGTCCATCAGGGGTACTATTATGGGCT
>NC_060156.1:17455767-17474888 GCF_021292245.1 Micropterus dolomieu | reverse complement strand
AGTGAGCTGTAAGTAAAGTACGAATCACCAGGAACTATCTGATCTGATCACATTATGCTCCTTATAGATTTTATGTTCTATATGGTGAAGATTCTCCAGTGGGAGGATGAGAGAAAAGACACCCCACCTCTCCAGTAGTCTTTTATGTTATGCAATTTATTCTGGAACATTTTGTATTAAAATGGGAACAGGAGGTGGAAATTTGTTGTGTGAAGCATGCTTGTTGAGTTTCCTTTTGATGCTCTGGTTTCCCCCCACATGACAAAGACATGTAGGTTAGTTGAACTGGCAGCTCTAAAATGCCTATGTAGGTGTAAATGCTTTTTGGCTGTGATAGTCTGGTGACCTGCCCAGCAATAAGCCTGTGATTGTCCTTTAGATACTGTAATGTAATTTTCTAAAAATCTTTTTTTATCTGCACAAGATATTTGAAGCTCTAAGTAACAGTAAAAAGAAGTTTCAAGCATTTTATTTTTTATGCTACAGCTTTGTCTGTCTAGTGTCCGTGAGGCATGTTTTTTCTTCTCAAGAGATAGAAGATTTATTCTCTCCACATTCCTTGAATGCCAGATGGTATTATGGAGTATTTGAAAGGGGGGTTCCTTACCCGTTTTCTTGAGTTATAATGGACAGCTGGCAAGTTGGTAGCATCGTGCCACTAAAGGAGAAAATAAGAAAGACCAAGAGCTCCAGGGAGTTAGCTATAACAGCAGATGGGTCATTGGGTTGGCTTTGAAAAGATCTGGCAGTGCCAAGGTCATGACTATTTCAAGAATCACTGGTCCTACATTTTACATTTACATTTACTTATTTGGCAGACGCTTAAATCCAAAGCGACTTACAAGTAACAAGTCCAACAAGTACTGCAGCTACTCTAAATAATCTATTTGATCATCACTGACTGATTTATGATGCAAAAACACAACAAATCCGCCTTAGAATCATGAGACACATAAAATGGGCTGGTGCTAGGACCCTGCGGTGACGTTGCGTGGTTCAGAATCTCCTTCACAATGTAGACTGCATGCACAAGGCAGTAGTCAGTATTCTGAATGAATAATCATTTCTATGCAAATTTTCCAACTCTAAACCATATAAACTTGAATTCTTATTGGAGTTAATTATTTTCAGGTGATATGTATTTGTGTAATGAGGGAGGGTGTGGCGAAATGAATCACACCTTATATCAAGGTGTGCATGATTATTAGGCAGATTCATTACTTCAGGTAAAAAAGAGATTTAACTGACACTGCAAAGTCAAAAATTGTCACACGGATGCAACACTCTTGAAATAACTAAACTTTTGAGGAGAGACCACCGGACAATCAAACCTTTTGTAGTGAATAGTCAGAAAAGGCGCAAATTTATCTGGAGTGACCACAACTACAAGGTGCCAGGTGCTCAGAGACATGGCCAAGGTAAGGAAGGCTAAAACACTGCCACCACTGAATAAAACACAGTTAAAGAAGAAAACACAACTCACAAGTTAAAGATTGTAACTGAGAAAAGAAATACCAGAACAGAGATTTTAGAAAGGTTTAACTCTTAATGGACCAGTTGAATGGGCCCGTGGCTGGATCACTGATGTCCATCAGGGGTACTATTATGGGCTGCTATCATTAAGAATGAGATAGTTGGACCTATTTGGTTTGAAGATGGACAGAAATTCCAAACCTCCCAAACCTACTGCCAGTTTCTGGTAGATACTTTCTTACAGGAAGAAGCCTTCAGCATTCAGAAAGGCCATGATCTTTATACAGGACAATGATCCAACACATGCATCCAAGTACTCCACTGCCAGGCTAGCCACAAGGGCCTTAAAGATGCCTGAATAATGGCACCCTTTTCTCACCTGACTTGAATTCTATTGAGAACTTCTGGGCCCTTCCCAAATGTCAGATTTACAGTCAGGGAAGACAATACACCTCTTTGAACAGCATTTGGGAGGCTGTGGTTTCTGCTTCAGTAAAAGTTGAGCGTGAACTGGTCAAGAAACTAACAGACTCAATGGATGGAAGGCAGTTATTGAAAAGAAGGGTGGCCATATTGCTAAATATTTTTGAAAGGCCAAAAAGTTTATTTAATTATAATTTTGTGTTGTTACACAAAGATTTGAGAATACACAAGAAATTTTATCGAAATTATTTTGTAATTTTGTTGCCCAATAATTCTGCACACTTGTATTTTCTCCTTAGCAGGACAAAACTCATGTTTCCTTAGTTAAACATTCAGGTTTGAGGTTCAATTATATTTTGGATAGACTGAGATCATTGTGTTTGTTCAATGATAAAATTAATCCTGAGGAATACAATTTCCCTAATAATTGTGCGCGCAGCGTGTGTGCACTGTTTAGAAACCAGTAACATGATGTAGAGGGTGTTCTATAACCAGTCAGCCACAAATAAAGAAGGCAGAAACACTGTGTAATGGAAACAGAGAAATATGATCTGATGCCCTACATTATATGAATACTAAATATTTTTCAAGTACATCACTATCATTACATTGGCCGCATTTGTAAATTAGCTTCTATGGTTCAGAATCTTTATTATCGTCTGACTCATTTTTCTAGCCCATTCAAGCGCTAAATGGATCAGAAAAAAACACTTATACAGTGAAAACAGACTGAACACAATAAAATGCTAACAGTGATACAAATGTTAAATTAAATTAAAATAATATTTACAGGACTACAACCAGTGTTATGCATAAGAATTTGTTCCTTCTGGACACCAAACACTGAAACCCCCCCCAAATGTCTTTATTGCTGTTGCAATACACTGCTCAGACCATCATGCACAACCTTTTTCCAAGCCTATTTCACAGATGACATTTTGACACATCACAGTTAGAAAGGCCCATGTGTAAATAATAAAATCAATGATGGCTAAATTCCAATTTGCAGCTTCAGATTCAATGTCCTTGTATTGTTCCTGCTGGCTCACTGTAACAGCTTACTGGGACACTTGAATAGAACAGAGTCATCGTTAATATCATTAATGACAATTGTACAACAGTCACACAACATGAAGGTCCACACATAGGTGAGGACAAAGAGTTCATCAGTCTAACTAACCAATCATGGCATCATTGATCAGTTCATCAACAATGTTAACCTGGTGGAGACAATGATATAAATAATTAATTTAACCAGTCACATCATCCTATGTGCAATTCTGGTTGACAACAAAAAAGTCTACAATGTTAAATTAAGACAAAGCTGATCATTCACACTGCTTGGTTGATGGGTTTTGAACATTCACTGACCTCAGGTTATTATGGCAGATGTTCAATGTGACCTCCCCTGTCTGGAGGTTTGACTTCTCCCCTGCTAAAAAAGAAAGGTGTTTAAAAATCTGATGTTCACATTTAAAGTCATTAAAGTGAATTGCAATAGAATACGTATTTCTGTAATTTCAGTGGAGAGCCAGGACAAATGAAACACAGGATGAAAGTAACACAGCAATTTTCTCAGAGCCCATTCAAGTCTGATATGTCAAACTACATAAGCACATATACAGCAATACAGAACCGTGAAAAATCTGGTGGATACATCACACTTTTGTGTAGTTCTATCGAAGAAGCTGTTTTCAATCAATCAACAAGTTTTTTTTATGACACGTTGTGTTTATGGTTTCATGTGTCATTGTCATGATCATATGTCCTGAAGTTTGCCATGTCAAAGTTTTTCAGTATAGAAGCAAGTCAAGTTGAACAGTCAGGATTAATTTTCGGGATGTTTGAAACACTTGTTTCTTTCATCCAACTAATGCGGCCACACTGTGTGTGAGATTGGAAGTGATTGGTCGATGCTATCTTTTATAATTATATTTAACTGTAAATCACTCAATATGATTTGGAGCAGAAATTTAAGGATAATCTACATTGCAGGCAGGTCTGAAAGAAAATCCAGATGTGCATTGATTTTAAGGCCATATGTTTTTTTAATTTAATTTAATATATTTTTAGTAAGATTAAGAGCATAATATGTTTGCAATTACATAGTAAGAAGGACAATGTCAGACATTTTAAATAAAAACAACATAACATAACATAACATCCATCCATCCATCCATCCATCGTCAACCGCTTATCCTGCATTCAGGGTCGTGTAGAGTGTAGAGACAGTGGTTCATAGGAGTATAAGAGGGAAGCTAAAAGCCACACACTCATCCTCTCTATGCTGAGCTGAGGCAGCTCAGGAGCCCTTTCAGCCACAGACTTATCCAGCCCTGTGCCTCAAAGCGCCTAGGAGGCTCTTATGTGCCATCTGCCATCACACTCCACAACGCCACAGCACCCAATACATCCCATCTCCACTGACAGACTTGTCACAATTGTTGTTGTATTTGATTGCATATAGTGCGTATCTATTTATACATCTACATAGAATGTTAACTGATTCTACTTTTATTGTATTTTGTTCTTCTTTTTACATTCCTCTGTGATGACTTTTATTGACTTTTGAATTATTAATGGATTAATAATGGAACATCATCTATCTTGTTTTTTATACAAAATAGCACTTGGTATTGATAGAACACTATTGTGAGTTGTTAATCATAACAAAAATTGTTTCTGTTGTAATGTTATCTTTTAATATGACTTTTATCTAAAATGTTTAAATCCTTTCAGCTCTCAGTTTTCTCCTCACTTCACTAACAAGGACCACGCCAATGTTAGATTCATAGTGGTTTATTATGATGAATAGTTATGGAAGGAGGGGTCGAGAGAAGAGGGATGAAAGGTTCGAGAGAAGAGGGATGAGTGGGTCGAGAGAAGAGGGATGAAAGGGTCGAGAGAAGAGGGATGAAGGGTTCGAGAGAAGAGGGATGAAGGGTTCGAGAGAAGAGGGATGAGGGGGTCGAGAGGGGAGGGATGAAAAGGGGTCGAGAGAAGAGGGATGAGGGGGTCGAGAGGGGAGGGAGGAAAAGGGGTCGAGAGAAGAGGGATGAAGGGTTCGAGAGAAGAGGGATGAAGGGTTCAAGAGAAGAGGGATGAAGGGTTCGAGAGAAGAGGGATGAAGGGGTCGAACAGGTTGTTTAGGGTTTGGTGGCCGGAGCGGCTAGGAGATTCAGGGTGGGGGCTCGTCTCGATAAGCAGCTTAGTCTTATGAACCCCCCTGTGGTTCCTGTTGTAGAAGAAGACAAAATGATTACTAGGCAGAATTATGGATTTTAGCGTGCATGTCTTTCATGGTGGGAGGAAGCCGGAGCACCCGGTGGACACCCACTCAAAGCGGGGAGAACATGCGAACTCTGTGCAGAGAGGCCTGGGCTGAGCGAGGTCTAAACTCAGACCTTCTGCTGTGAGGCCACAGTGCTGGCCACTGGGCCACCGTGCTGCCCATTAAAAGAGGTGAACAAGCAGGGTTTGGGTGGGAGGGATATGGGAACTGAGAAACGGGAGAGAAGACGGGTTAGACGGCTTATATATGTGAGTGCATGTGACTGGATTTGAGAAGCACAGGTGGATGGAATGAGTGGAGTACGGGTGGTTGATTGGAGGAATTGAATGAAGCACAGGTGGTAGAATATGTGAGGGAGGCATGGTCCTGTTCCTGAACCTCAGTTTACATAACTCCATTAATGCACAGTTTGTTTCAGAGATGGAGAGGTTTGACTAATGTAAGCCTTAAGAGGACAACCAGCCTCAGGCAAACAACCATTAATCCTAACCCCTAACCCTGATCAAGGTTTTCCAGCTTTTCTTTTAAATGGTTAGATATATGGGTTTCCCTGAGAATTAAGACAAAAATAAATGCTGACATTAAATGACCTGGCTTTGTATTCCCAGTGGTTTCCCGAGTTTTGCTGTCAAGCCAGCAGAGTTCTCTTGTCTCTTTGGCTCCAAATGAGAATTGATGCTGCAAGTCTTTAGAGGGAAGGTGTTTCTTTCTTTATAAGTCAGAATCATAATGCTATAGACCTGGTACATGTGCAAGCACACAGTCATGGACTTTACTGGTATTATTATCACTGAGTGTAAGGAACATTTTGTGGTTGTCTTCTTCTGATTCCATCAGGTTGTTGTCTTAGATAATTTACACCACTGGACAATAGAGCTGGTTGTCAGAAAAAGTATTATTATTGCTTTCTTCTCGGGCTCCATGATTTCTAGGTGTTCAAAGCGATTTCAGACATAGACTCTTAAAGCCGATACGTTCATGCATTTCACAATGATGAGCCAAATTTGAATAATAACTCAATGATCAGTTATTAAACAGAGTGGCAGTAAAGGCCTCAGTATGCAGCAAACAAAGTGCTTCAAACGAAGGAATCAGATGGGTAACTTTTTTTGTCACCTGGTGTGATAATCCAATCATCTAAACCCTGACTACTTTAGATCAGACTAGTGCTGTAGTACTCGAGACCAGTCTTGGTCTTGAGACCGGTCTTAAGACAATATATTGATGGTCTTGGTCTTGTCTGTGACTCGACCGCATTTGTACTCAGTCTTGTCTCGGTCTTGGACATTTAGGACTCTTAGGACTTTTATTTCAAGACCAGTCAAGACCAGTCAAGACCATAACTTTGGGAATATCAATAAATTGCTTTTGCATTGTCTGATTTATTTGTTAACATCCTAACTTTGATTGAATTTAAAACGTATTGCTTTAAATGCAACAAATAACCCTAATTAAACATGTGTTGTTCCCGTTAACGGCTGTCCCCTCTCCCCACGATGGTAAACGTGGAAAAGGAGCGTTGAATAAAGATGCTTACGTTGATTTCGCTTCTTAGTGTTTGTATGTGGCTGTTTTTATGGGAATCTGGATCTTTCAGATCAATTTGAGAAGTACCTATGATCAGGTTTCACATTTTACTGTGTGTCATGTATGTGGGGAACTGGTCTTGGTCTCGACTCGGTCTCGCCCTCCATCGGTCTTGAACTCAACTTGGTCACAGCACCTAAAAGTCTTGGTCTTGTCTCGGTCTCAATAAACCCTGGTCTTGGTCTTGACTTGGTCTCGGTTTGGGCGGTCTTGACAACAACACTAGATCAGACATACAAATACACTTTGAAATTCACTGTCACAGAGCTCTGTCAATTTCAGTGAGTTGGTATGGGAAGCAAAGTAGTTGGGGAAACCCCAAACGAAGCTGATTAACTTCTGTACGGTCAAGAAACATATGAAAGCCAGGAACATTTCTATTTTTCATTCTTGACTTACTCAGGTTGGCAAACATGATGGTTTAAAAAAATATTTACTCCAAGTGCAATCAGCAGTTTAACCTTTGGAAACAGAACCACAAGACCTACTGTAGAAAATTTAAAGAATAATTTTTCAGGCTGTTTTGATGGTGCTCTATTTGTTCTGCTCTATATGTTTTTAATATCCAGGTGAGCCAGATGACTTACTATCACGCCTCCACCTCTCTGTCTTTCTCAGGTATTGTGTCGCTGATCTCTCTGGTGATCCTCTCCTACGACCGCTACAGCACTATGACTGTATACAACAGGCATGGTCCAAACTACCGCAAGCCCCTGCTAGCGGTCGGGGGCTCTTGGCTATACTCCTTGTTCTGGACAGTGCCCCCATTGCTGGGCTGGAGCAGCTATGGCATAGAGGGTGCAGGAACCAGTTGCTCTGTGTCCTGGACAGTTCAGACGGCTCAGTCGCACGCCTACATCATCTGCCTCTTCATTTTCTGCCTGGGTATACCTGTCCTGGTAATGATCTACTGCTATAGCAAGCTGTTATGGGCAGTCAAACAGGTAGATAGACATTGTTCTTTTGCATGTTTGTGTGTTACTATTTATGGTATTTTCCTGTCTGATGTTGAAGGCAAATCCACAAATTGCTTAGTCATTGTAATTCAATACACTTTTTGTGTAGTTCGGTGAGTATTTCCTCTTGCTTTGCTAGCTCTCAGTTTTGTATGTGATCTGGGGAAAAGAAAATCAGTTTTTGCCACACAGCCCTGGCTCTGTAAATGGAAAACAAAGAAAGTTGTGCGGACCTTCCCCACAACACATTAGTGCTTGTGCACAGTATCAGTGGCAGAGAGTACACCAGCACATTTAAACATGAAAAAAAACTTTTTCAATGCTGGAGAAGCCTCAGAGCTTTAAACAACAACAGTTTTTTTTTTCACAAACTTTGGTGGGCGGAGCTTCTGAGTGAGCACAGAATCATTTACCCTGCCTTTAAAGGTCCAGTGTGTAATATTTCTGAGGCTCTGTTGACAGAAATGACAATATAAGATCCATAGCTATGTTTTCAGTGGTGTGTAAAGACCTTACATAATGAACCATTATGTTTTTATTACCTTAGAATGAGACATTTATATCTGCATAACCGCGGGCACCCCCTGCTGTGGAGGTCGCTGTATTTTGTCGTCATGTTTCTACCGTAGCCATCAACAAACAAACAGCGCTACAGAGTGCATTTCGTCTTCTTCTGCTTGTGTAATTCCAGTAGTGTAGACACCCGTCACTACATTGAATACGTACAAAGAAGAAGAAGAGGGACTAATCCATCCATCCATCCATTGTCAACCGCTTATCCTGCGTACAGGGTCATGGGAGAGGGACTAATAATAATAGTAATATACAGTCTCTGAGTAGTCTTCTGGTTTATTAGAAGGAAGAAGAGAAGTGACATTTGGACAACTGAAGGAGCACGCGTTATTTAGCACGAGAGCCGACAGCCTGAGTTGGGACAGACAGCTGACAGCAAATCACGGATTTTGGAAAGCTATAACGTTAATGTGGGACAGATGTTTTCAAAGCAGAGCTGAAGTTGTCTGTTTTCTGCTGGACAGGTAATTAACTTTGTTTGTCAGACTTTACCGATGCAAATGAAAAATGATGGTTGAGAGCTTTAGCTATTAGCTGGCCAGTGAGAGGTTTCCCCTGTCAGTGGTGTGAAATATGGATTAATTTCATGGTGCCTACTCATTCTCCAGCCTGTGGTTTGGCTTTGCTGGTTATGGTTACTTTAGCGAGACAATCAGCTGATCAGTAACGTTAATTAGCAATAAAACCAATTATTATTATTATTTATTATTATATAATACAACCGTAACGTTAGCTTCAAACGGAGAATTAAAACGAATACGATCTCCGTCCACACCAGCGTTTCCACTGCGTTTTTGTTGCATGGATCAATAACGAGCTGGGACTGTTAACGTTACTGAATGTAACACGGGAGTGTGGGGTCAGAAAACAGACTGGGAGTTGTTGCAAAGTGTGGTATCCAATATTTGTGCATTTGACTCATAACAGTTCAAAATAGCACTGTAGCAGCAGGGCAGAGGGTCAGTGACCTCCTACGGGGAGAGTAGTGATTGGTGGTTATGTAGGGACTGAACCCTTCTATAGAATTTGACCTCTAACCCCTGGTTTTGTTACCTCAGAATAGTACTGTACCCTTATATGGGTTGGAGCTTTATTTTGCAGACTCAAACCCCTCTATGGTACCTAACAGATACCTAAACACATCCTATATAAGCTATGTTTGAAGTACAGAGAGACAGAGTGGCCATCGGGCTGGGTCACTCTCCAAGCTGCTGCAGAGCTTGTAATTGATGCTGAACTCCCTGATGTAATAAACTTTTATGATCAAGAAAAGTGTCAAGAGGATTTCTTCTCAACACATCATCGCAGCATTATTGTTCGGACACCACAAAAGTAAACGGCGACATGCACAGTACAAGTGTAGGCAGATGAGTGTTATTTGCACGGTACAGTATATTATTAATAATATATAGTATAATATTTTAATAAAAATATGATGTCAAAAACCCGGGCAGCAGCATTGTGTTTCTGCTTTGCAAGACCCAATCAGAGAGCCGAGCGTGAGCGGCTGCGTCATTGTTTCTAAAGTCCTCCGTTTTGGCCCGTCTTCATTAAAACGCCCTAAGGAGTTTTGAAACGCAAAACGGGGTCGGCAGCGTTTCTAAACTTCTCCGTTTTAGGTCTTCGTTTTCATCGTTGTAGTCTAGACCGGAGGCGCAAACGTAGTAAAAGGTCTCCGTTTTAATTCAAAAACGCAGTAGTGTGGACGGGGCCTTAGAGCATGGAAGCATCAGCCAGCTAAACTTTTACTGACTGGTAGAAAAACATTTATTGTTAGTTGGACTGGTTTGTTCTCTAGCGCTGTGCTTTGGCTTGTGGTGTTATGTTAGTTGGATAAATTTCATGTAGTTACTCTCTCTCTCCAGCGCTCTTGGTTTTGTTACGTTCGTGAGACAATCAGCTGATCTCTAATATGCAATAAAACGGCAGCTTCCAGCATCGGAGCTCAGATCAGCCAGCTAAACTTTTGCTGGTAAAAAAAATATGTAGGTGGATCGTAACTTCATGTAGTTATTCTCCAGCTCTCTGTTATGGCTTTGTTAAGTGGACAGAAATGTACCGTTACCTTCGTGAGACAAACAGCTGATGAATATTATTGCTAATGAAACGGTAACAGCAGGGAAGGTCAGATCAGCAACTAAACTTCACATTTTACTTTATTTCTTTTTACTGCTAATGGTGATATATAACAAGACCGTGTGCCTAACAAGTGACCAATAATGAATACTTTCCGAATTTGCATTAAAACTTATTGGATATTGCTTCCCACATGCTAAATGCCCATTAAGAACGTTGCACCGTTTTACCACAAGCTGAAATTATGGCTGTCAGTACTACTTTGTGTTTCTGTTGTATTTCAAAAAATTAAAAAAGACATTTTGGTAATATTTACATGCTTATCTAATTAAGCAAAACGAAAGGAGCCTTGATCCTCCCCAGCCAATGCCTTTGTAAACGTCATGTATTATGTGGTTTATAATGGACTGTGGCGCAGAAACAGTGAGGCTTACATGGTCCTGGTATCTGTCAGTGGTCATACTGGATGCACTAGATGTGATCTCATAGATGACTTTTATCTCATAGATGACATTTTTGTCCTGTCTCAGGCCCGTTGCTATACTGCTCGCTTGGGTAGGGGACGGGGGGTGCAATTCGCAACCCTCACCACTAGATGTTACTAGAACTTACACACTGAATCTTTAAATTGATACTACACCAAAACCTTCTTAAGTAGCGAACAGTGAAATAGTTTGTGGTTTAGTTTATCACAAAGAACAGTAGGTTGTTAGTTTTAATTCATGTCAGTTATAACTAACTCCAATGGGATCCAGTTTTTAAGGTGAAAAACATCCCGTGAAACCTCTGATGCCTGCATTCCTCTGTTTTGAAAGTGACACACAGCAAGTGCAGAACCCATGGTTCGACAGATGTCTGCCGGAGAGCAAACATTAAGATATAGTATTGGGTGACCTTATAGAAAACAAATTAACAGTTATGATCATCTCTGTACCAGATTTTGCTGACCTACTGGTAATAACACCATAGTGGTCCACGTCTTCACATACCCAACTAGGGCACTGACGCATGTGGCCCCTCACTTTCATGTGACACTGATTATACAGGCCATGGAAGAGGCATTTTTAGTAATGAGTCTGGTCATCTTAGTGACCAGAAATATCCAGAAGCAAAAAGCAAAGTCTCCATGTCCTCTGCCAGTACCACAGAAATAGCTCCTGTACTTTCCCAAAGAGAGCATCCCACATGCCCTCCCTCCTGAGTGGAGGATGTGTCTCTCACATCACAGTGAAAGAAGGTGCTATATCCCAAAAGTACTCCAAATATACAGTAGGTTTTGTTCCATACGTTTGGTTTGACTGCATGACACCTAATAAATACTGTCATGGCATATGCAGCTAAACCATCCCAATGTTCTCCACCGTCCCAATTTGGTGCCACGCAGGAAAGGTGAATGGCTCCCTGCCAATCATTTTAAAATCCTGGGATTTTCCACATCCATCACGGACATCTCACATATCCAACTGAGGGAGGGTGACAGATGACATGATATGATGATGTGACAATGAAACTTACAGCACAGCTACAATGCAGTTTGATTGAAGAATTTTTAGTCCAAATATATCAACAGTTAATGTCACGTTTGGGTGACAATTCATAAATCAAGGAGAGTCACAGCTATAGTACCTTTTCTCCACTCTAAGCTAAGACTCAGACTTTTCCACTTCTCCATGCACCTTAGAAGTAGGAGAAGTTGTGTCAGAAATCCCTCCTCTGCCTCTACAGCACTAAATATTTTTCAAATATTTCTCTGCAAAGTAATTTCCATTTTTGATAAATGTTTATCCTGCTCAAGGTCATGGGGGACAAGACAAAAATAATTGCAATAAGTTGACCTGCTTGGACTTTAACAACAAGCTCTTGGTGTGAGATGACAGTGCTACCGGAGAGCTAGACAAACACCAACAGAAATCTACTGATCAAAAAATAACTCCTGGAAAGCATCAAACTGTGTGTGTTGAAGGATTTCTTAGTCCTGTTTTTTTTACTACCAATCCTGATCTAAGTCCTCAAGTACTAAGTGCCAATCAGGGACGTGCACAGACATTTTGGTGGGCATGGGCTCAAGTGAAAAAAAATTTGGTTTAAACAAAGCATTAAATATATTAACACAACTCTGACTTCCTTCCAATTTATTTTAATTCCCTCACTCTCACGCAATTGTTTAATACTCAACATTTCCACTTTTCTACAAAATATTCAGTTCACACAGAGACCACGGTCTTCTTTAGTATTCATTAGGTTTATCACAGGAGCAGGCAACAGCAAAAGAAACCATGCCACAATGTGCATGTTTTCTATGCTACAAGTTTCAAGTATATATTTAGAATAAATGGCATAGTTTCATCAATAATTTGTTAATTTTTCACAAGGCAATAAATCGTTTTAATTCTATTGGTGTTATTGGATGACATAACATTTCAAAATCAACATCTTCACATAAACTGTGGCATTGGGCTGCTGGCATAATTAAAATTATTATTATTATTATTTAAATACTTGGTGATAAGGACTTAGTTTCACATTTGAGGTAGGGCTGTCTGTATCATGTAAAGATCTATAAGCAAATGTAAATGTAAATGCTCCGTACTTGTATAGCGCCTTTCTAGTCTTACTACTCAAGCACACAACAAACTAATGGATAGTTATTACAGTCTACCATCAAAATTATGAAGTTACTGTTTAAGGCACTTCCTTCATGTAGAGATCAATTTTGAGATTTTTCAAATACATGAAATGAAAGTAACAACATGCATCATAGTTTAGATGGAAACATAGGTCCACGTGCATTGGATGGCTTTTTTTTCACCACAGTTTTTTTCCAAAGAAAACTTCAAGAATAATATGTTTGTTTTAAGCCTGCTACCCTCCTTGTTTGTGCTGTGGTGGGGAGACGCGGAGTGAGAGAGAGAGGACCTGATAGCCTATTTAGATTTTTTTATTCAATAAATATATTTGTTTGACAGGGAAGCTGTGCGCAAATAGGAATAAATATACTGTATATTCATTTATTTAAAAAAAAATAAGCCCCAGAAAACACTTTCTCTTGAGAATGGAAAAGGGCAGGTCCTGAAGCCCCTTTTTATGTGTGCAAGTGTCTGGTGCCAATACAGACTTTAATCTAATGCATTTTCAAATTAATTAGCATATTTGCATATTTTTTCTTTAATGATATGGCTGCACAGTGCACCATAACGTAAAATGCAGGGGGAGCAAAGCAAGCAGTCACTTCACACTATCGTATGAAGGATATTTGTGGTGAGATACCATTGATATTGGAGGGCTTGCCTATGGATACAACTGGCTTCATCAAAACTATCAAAAAATTCAAAGGTAACTTCATCATTTACAAGCATCAAAGGCTTCTATGTTGGTGAATCATCATCATGATGATAAAGGACTCCCTACATCTGCACAAATACAAGCACACATCTCAGAAAGTTTGATCTGAAGGTACTATACCTTCTCGTCTGTGACAAGATAGAAACAAAAGTCAAGGGCAAAACTCTTAAAGTCTTATGAAGTTTCAGAGCTGGAAACACGAAGAACCAGCCTGGATAGTCATCAAGACTAGGGCAAGGGAATTGAAAAAGAGGCTCTGTACCGCAAGGTGAATACCAAATACTTTTTTGCTATAGAAGCAAAGTACAACCCTGTTTCCAAAAAAGTTGCTGTCCATCTATCCATCCATCGTCATACGCTTATCCTGTGTTGCAAGGGCTGGAACCAATCCCAGCTGACATGGGGTGAAAGGCGGGGTACACCATTGACAGGTTGCCAGTCCGTCCCAGGGCTACACATTTGCAAACAACCACTTACACTCACATTCACACCTAAGGACAATTTTAAAGACAACAATTAACCTAGCCTGCATGTCTTTGGATGGTGGGAGGAAGCCGGAGCGTTGGCATGCTGTGTAAAATGTAAATAGAAACTAAATGTAATAATGTGCAAACATTGAAACCCCATATCTAATTGAAAATGGCACAAAGACAACTTAAATGTTGAAACTGAGAAATGTTATTGTTAAACATCAAACATCAAATGTTCAAATTTGATGCCAGCAAAACTTTTCAGAAAAGTTGGGACAGGGTCATGTTTCCCACTCCGTTACATCACCTCTTCTTTTAACAACACTCTGTAAGCATCTTTGAACTGAGGAGACCAACTGCTGTAATGTGGAAAGTGGAATGTTTTCCCTTCCTGCCTGATCTAGGATTTCAGCTGCTCAACAGTTCAGGGTCTCCTTGTCATATTTTACATAATGCACCAAACATTTTCATTGGGTGACAAGTCGGGATTGCAGGCAGGCTAGTTTGGCACCCGGACTCTTTTACTATGGAGCCATGCTGTTGTAAGACGTGCAGAGTGTGGTTTGGCAATGTCTTGCTGAAATTAGCTAGAAAAGACAGCTTCTATTTGGCAGTATATGTAGCTCCAACATCTGTATATATCATTCAGCATTAATGGTGCCTTCATAGATGTGCAGGTTACACATGCCATGTGCACTAATGCAAACCACACCATCACGGATGCTGCCTTTTACACTGGCCCTGATAACAAGCTGGATGGCCCTCTTCTCTTTAGTCCAGAGTACGTTTTCCACTTCAACTCAGTCCATCTTAAATGAGCTTGGGCCCGCAGAAGGCAGCAGCATTTCTGGTTCTGGTTCATTTACAGTTTTCCCTTTGCTTGGTAGAGTTCCAGCTTGCATTTGCGGATGCAGTGACAAACAGCTTTCACAGACAATGGTTTTTGGAAGTGTTCCCCAGCCCATGTAATAATGTCCACCACAGAACCCTGTCTGGTTTTGATGCAGTGCCGTCTTAGCTGCTGTCTCAAAGCCCCCGGCCGTCCAATAGCCTATTGGTTTTCAGCCTTGTCCCTTGAGTACAGAGATTTCTGTTTCTCTAGATCTTAATGATATGATGTACTGTTGACAATGAAATCACCAGATACTTAGCAACATTACATTGAGAAACATTATTTTTAAATGACTGCACTATTTGCCCGCGCAGTTTTTCACAGAGTGGTGAACCCCTTCCCATCTTTACTTCATTTACTACATTCTCTGGAATGCTTTTTTTTTATTTATTTTTTTTTTTTTACACCCAATCATGTTTACACCCACCTGTTTCCAGTTAACCTTGTTAAGATCCACCAGGTCTATGCTTGCAGCATTTCACAACTTCTCCCGTCTTTTGTTGTCATTGTCCCAACTTTTTTGAAAGGTGCTGGCATCAAATTCAAAATGGGCTTAAACTTTTCAAAAGACAATAAAGTGTTCAATCTTCAACATTTATTAAGTTGTCATGTTCAATTAAATATGGGGTATCAATGTTTTGCACATCATGTCACATTCTGTTTGTATTTACATTTTACACAGCCTGCCAATATCCATTCTGCAGGAACACCTTCAACACTGAGTACCAAACCCATGTGCGCAGGAGGGAGAGGGCAGAGAAGTCAGCAGACTGCAATGAGGGCCTGCAGAAGATAGAGCAGCTCCACACTGCAGCCCTCATCCTCCATTCTCTTGTTATAAAGGCATTCATTATTCTCATCACTGCCCAACTCCTCGTTCTCACCACTGTCCAGTGCTGCGGAGGTCTCACTGCCCAGCATTCGCAGAGACAGTGCTGCCCTGCGTCACATAGCCGTAGCAGCTCAGTAATTCAGAGACTCAGCCAACTTTGTCCTTTACTTTGTCACCCTGTGTCACTGAGATACTGCTGTCTAGCTCTTCAAAGACTCTATTTGCTGGATCTTCAGAGACTGAACTTGCCAGCTTTCCAGTGACATTGCTTTCCAACCCACTAAAGATTCAGCTATCCAGCATTCAAGAGACAGCTGATCGGTGCTCCTGAAACTCTGTCAACTAGCACCCTTAAGACAGCAACAAACCCCTGACTCTGCTGAAAGGCAGGGAACTTTGGTTTCCCCTGACCTGCACTTTCTTCTGGCCCCTCCTAAAATGCAACAAGGTTTTTTTCTAGTGCTACTATTGTCTTGGGCACCTGTGCAACAACAGATCTTGGGGCCAGAACTGCAGCATTCCCCAGTCCAAAGCAGTAGCAACCCCCTGACCCTGAGGTGCATCAGACATGTCTGGTCATTACTGATTCAGTTGCTACATGCTGACTCTGCTGGGCTACAGGAGCCCTTTGACTCAGTTTTGCTGCCACAGCCCCCTGCTGAGCTACTGCAACAACACCATGACTGCTGAGTGGCAGTAACCTGCATACCCTGTTACTAAACTGCAGCAGTCATCCCTGGTTCCTCCGGGGCTGCAGTCGCTGTTACCCATCTTCAGCACAGCTGCACTGTCGCTGGTCTCCAGCCCAGATGCCCTGTCGTCGGTGTCTGGTCTCCATCCTCATCGCCGGCTTCCTGTCCGGCCTTCTAAGGGGCTCCACCTTCACCGCTGGCTCCTTGTCCAGCCTCCTGACATGCTATGCTGTCGGTTTTCTGGATCAACCTCCGGGTCGTCCTCACGGCCCCTCTATCCTTTGCCTTAGTTTCCTCGCATCTCACATGGACCACCCACCTGTGGTCCCCTGTCTGGCTCTCTGACCATGGACCTAAGGACTCTATGCCTGTGTTCCTGCCTCAAGACCTTTTCCCCCTTCCAAACCTCCCTCTGTTCACCCTGAGTTGGTTAGGACATTTGTTTTTTGTTTCTGTGGGAGAATTTTCTGTTTGGAACCCCAAATTGCTCCCGGTGGCCATGCCATCAGCATGTGAATGTGAATGAATATAATTTGTAGCACCTTGGCCTCTGCAATCAATTTATGAATGGGTGTAAATGGGTGAATGTGAAGTAATGTAATACACTTTGAGTGGTCGCAAAGACTAGGAAGGTACTATATAAATACAGAACATTTACCATTACCATGTTAGTTTTTTTTTAATTTTGACATTTTGAGTTTTGTTTATATATCAAGAGATTTCAGCCATGTTAATGTCTTGCGTTTGAGCCCAAAACCTATCTTACACTTGCCATTTCCTTGACAATACTTTAAAAGACGATCAGATTTCTTACTTTTTCTGAATTTTTTTTGTTGATTCTTATCTAAAGTTGAGTCAAGATGTGTTTGAATCCCAACAATAACCATTTAACTGAATTCCTTGGGCCAGATTTGTATGGAAAAATGTACACACTGGTCTCTCTCAGTTTCGGGTTCAGTCTGACTTAGGTATAATAAAGGGTTAAAAATAAACCCCATGGGACATTATTTCAGCCTGTTACCTGGCAGAAAAAAAACACCCTATGCATGTTGACCTATGTTTCCCTCTAAACTATCATGTCCTCACAAAATAACTCTTCCCTGAACACAACAAACTGATCTTCGTCATAACAATGTAATGTTTATGACATGCCAAACAATGTACATCTTTTTACCAATCCCTGTCATGTATATTTAAAGTTTCCATAGCAGTGAGTGGTACACTGACTTTTGTTGAGCCTGCTTTAAGTAAGTTACATCCTTTGCACTCCCAGTGATTTAGATTATTTATTCTTAAGAGCAGAGGGGCAACGTATTATCACAGCATTACACCTCAGAAAGATTAGCTGCTGTGACAAAGCCTAAAGCCACTTGAAAATCTTCTTATTTCTTTAGTCGTTTTAATCAAATGTATTTGTAAAGTGCTTTGAACCTCAGTTTTCGATGTGCAGTCCAAATAAAGATTATCAAAAGATGATTGCACAGTGCACAAATACAGAAAGACAATAAACAGCCTCTGGCCACAAAGAAGGGAGGAGAAACTGTTGCAGGACTCTTGGCACTGCTGTTGAGCTCCACAGAAGCACATCTTGTATCTCAAGGATGTTTCTTTAACCAGAATGTGGAGTTTCCTCCCATGGTCAGTCTCCTCCTCTGATTGCTGGATTGCTCTTTCCTTAACAAATCATATTCCCTTTTTGTAATTATTCTGTCCATAATGCTTCTTGTAACAATAAGCAGCTTCACTTGTAATTACCTCTGCAAGGGTCACATTAGTGGAACTAGTTTCAGTTCGGCTTCATTACATTTGTTTAGTCACTTTTTGAACCATGCACCTGTTCAGTCTCAACCCTGTCATTTAACACACTAACCCTTCCTCATCAGAAGTATGTATTCAGACCTAAAATGTTCGTGTCATGTAGGCTCACAGAATGTATTTGCATCAATACAAAAATAAAAATCACTGTAGTCTTACCTTTTAATAAAGCAGGTATGTTGGCGGTCATTATGAGATACAATAGGATCTGTATCGACAGGTAAAAAATAATCACTGAAAGGCGGTAGAGAAAGTATGACAAATATTTGAAAATACCTATAATCTAATTAGGTATAGGCAATTAAAATGATTCAGTACATGCACAACACCATATTTAATACTATGGGGCTTCCCTATATGTACAGTGCCTTGCGAAAGTATTCGGCCCCCCTTTTCGACCTTTTGCCACATTTCAGGCTTCAAACATAAAGATATAAAACTGTAATTTTTTGTGAAGAATAAACAACAAGTGGGACACAATTATGAAGTGGAACGAAATTTATTGGATATTTCAAACCTTTTTAACAAATAAAAAACTGAAAAATTGGGCGTGCAAAATTATTCAGCCCCTTTACTTTCAGTGCAGCAAACTCTCTCCAGAAGTTCAGTGAGGATCTCTGAATGATCCAATGTTGACCTAAATGACTAATGATGATAAATAGAATCCACCTGTGTGAAATCAAGTCTCCGTATAAATG
>NC_060156.1:17451738-17455667 GCF_021292245.1 Micropterus dolomieu | reverse complement strand
TGTTCAAGAGTGGCTTGACACAAGGAATGCGACAGCTGAAATCCATGTCTTGCATACGTCTGTGCGTGGTGGTTCTTGAAGCACTGACTCCAGCTGCAGTCCACTCTTTGTGAATCTCCCCCACATTTTTGAATGGGTTTTGTTTCACAATCCTCTCCAGGGTGCGGTTATCCCTATTGCTTGTACACTTTTTTCTACCACATCTTTTCCTTCCCTTCGCCTCTCTATTAATGTGCTTGGACACAGAGCTCTGTGAACAGCCAGCCTCTTTAGCAATGACCTTTTGTGTCTTGCCCTCCTTGTGCAAGGTGTCAATGGTCGTCTTTTGGACAGCTGTCAAGTCAGCAGTATTCCCCATGATTGTGTAGCCTACAGAACTAGACTGAGAGACTATTTAAAGGCCTTTGCAGGTGTTTTGAGTTAAATAGCTGATTAGAGTGTGGCACCAGGTGTCTTCAATATTGAACCTTTTCACAATATTCTAATTTTCTGATTTTGGGGTTTTCATTAGTTGTCAGTTATAATTGTCAAAATTAAAAGGAATGAACACTTGAAATATATCAGTCTGTGTGGAATGAATGTATACATTATACAAGTTTCACTTTTTGAATGGAATTACTGAAATAAATCAACTTTTTGATGATATTCTAATTATATGACCAGCACCTATAGGACACTAACAAAATAATGTTTTTATAGCACTGTTCAAACTACTCTGATCCTGAGTATTGAAGTTTGTAGCTATTCTCATTATTTAAGATTTTTGCTTCTAAAAGAAGAGAACAGTTTGGCCCTCATGTGGCTGATGTTTGACCCTGATTTCTCAAAGCTTAAAATCACTTCTTAAGACCTGTTGAGTCTGCAGCATGTACCCACCATTTCCCGCTACACTTGATCATTGGTTTGGTTTAACCTCAGCCTGACCAGGATCAATATTCCACCTTGTTTTTGTGATTATCTTCTTTTCTTATCACTCATTTCTAATGAGTGAACCCCACTTGACATCAACTCAAAAGTATTAAACATACCAACTAGCATATGAAGACAATAGTATATCCGTAGCCATTTATAGCTGATAGACTTTTCAAGAAGAAATGCCTCTTTTAAATTATTATTGAATTGGCTTTAAAACAAAGATTAATGAGAAGATTTTGACTTAAAGAAGAAAACAAAAAGGTAAAGAATGGTTTCATTAACACCGTGGTTCAGTGGCAATATCATCTTGCAATACACTTAATTGACAGTTTATTAATTACATCTGTACTGTATACATGATCTCAAGTGAAGAGTGCGCTTCTCCTGTCTTTTAGTGTTTATGACGAAGACCAGGTGACTTTGTTTTTACTGCATTACAGACAGATCAGCATGTTTAAAAGCTGAGAGTTGTTAATATTAATTGCTAAGGCTAAAGTAAATATTGTATTTCTTTAATTGTAAATACCTGATAAATTAAACCTGGGAGAGGTAGCCAGTCTTGTCATGCATTGTCCATCTTAAAATGTTTGTAAAATAGGTCACTTTTGTCATATGCTAATACTTTTTCACAACTACTATAATGCACTAATGCTCCAGTTATTACACATTTCCTCTCTGCAGGGTACCTTGCATTGGCTTCATGTTAGGTTATAAACTGCTCACTTTAAAAAAAGAATAGAAAAAGGGTATTAACTGGTATTGTTTCAATTACATTACCAACCTGTTAATCCATGTTATGCCTGAGAGTCCTCCAACATCAGCAGATGGTCAGTCCTTAAGTAACCATTCAAGCCATTTTCCAGACAAGAATTTGGACAAATTAATACACGGTGTCACCTTGTGTTTGAGTATTATTCACTATTTTCTGACATGTTGCATACTGAACAATAAAACAATTTGTCAAAAACCAAATAGACAGATCAGTTGATAGTGACTTAAGATGCAGCCTAATGTACATTTTTCTATCTGGCAGTTAGATGAGACCATTCTTCAGATCTAGAAAGGTTTTACTGTTTTGACAGTAATCCTTTTCTCATCAAATTGCTTTCACAGCACTCCCAGTGAAAAAATTGGTGAAGTCTGTGTGCTGCTTT
The DNA here is from genome assembly GCF_021292245.1 of Micropterus dolomieu. Lineage (NCBI taxonomy): Eukaryota > Metazoa > Chordata > Actinopteri > Centrarchiformes > Centrarchidae > Micropterus > Micropterus dolomieu. The sequence goes on along the minus strand of NC_060156.1, from coordinate 17,453,598 downwards.
TAACCATTTATATCTGAGTATCACCACCACAGACTGAGGGATCCCTAACAGGATATTTACTAAGTACCACAAACTATGATCCCAATAAATTCCCAGAGTGTTGACTCAAAACCTTATAGTATTAACAAACACTATAAACTTCACAAAGAAAATATCTGTTGCAGTGCATTTAGTTGAATAATGCTGTAATGTGTTCCTGTTATTTTCTCCATCCTAGGTTGTACTGGGGATGCAGTTTATCCTGTTTTCCACATGATGGCAGCCATACATTACAAAATGTTTGATTAAATCAAACCAGACGATCTAAATGTCAGTCAAACTGTCAGTGACATAAGAGTCTGATTTTCACATTTCTTTCGGTGATTTGTCATAATTCAAAGCTGCATAATGTTGGAGTTTGATGCAGTGCTGCCTTTTGGGAGGGACAGCAGGATGAGAGTGCAGTTTGATTTCCTGTTGAGGCACAGTCTGACAACAAATGTAACAAAGTCAAGCTTTTCCAACACTGAGGCTGTTCAGTAATTTACATTTGGCTCATCAAGTCACTACGTTCCACCTATCAAGCAAAATCTCTTTTTTTAGGAACTGATTACCACAACGGCACACTGAACCAACTCACTGCTTTTGACACAAAGATGTATGAGATTGCCCTCAGAAGAAGAAATGATCATGAATGCTATTTTTTTTTAAATGATTTGACAACTTCATAATTCACTTAATCACTCTCTGGTGGCATATCTGAGGCTTGAATTACTTTTTACAAGATATGCATGTTAAAAACACTGATAACAATGATGCAAGTATGGTGCTGAAAAGACACGTTCACTTCCTTTTGTAAATGGCATGTGCATATGGGTCATATTATTGGATGGAAACCAATAACAAACATGGGGGGGATGATGATACATCAACAGATTTAGAAGCACCTGCCGAGTTTACAGGTGCTGGTCATATAATTAGAATATCATCAAAAAGTTGATTTATTTCAGTAATTCCATTCAAAAAGTGAAACTTGTATAATGTATACATTCATTCCACACAGACTGATATATTTCAAGTGTTCATTCCTTTTAATTTTGATGATAACTGACAACTAATGAAAACTCCAAAATCAGTATCTCAGAAAATTAGAATATTGTGAAAAGGTTTAATATTGAAGACACCTGGTGCCACACTCTAATGAGCTAATTAACTCAAAACACCTGCAAAGGCCTTTAAAATGGTCTCAGTCTAGTTCTGTAGGCTACACAATCATGGGGAACACTGCTGACTTGACAGCTGTACAAAAGACGACCATTGACACCTTGCACAAGGAGGGCAAGACACAAAAGGTCATTGCTAAAGAGGCTGGCTGTTCACAGAGCTCTGTGTCCAAGCACATTAATAGAGAGGCGAAGGGAAGGAAAAGATGTGGTAGAAAAAAGTGTACAAGCAATAGGGATAACCGCACCCTGGAGAGGATTGTGAAACAAAACCCATTCAAAAATGTGGGGGAGATTCACAAAGAGTGGACTGCAGCTGGAGTCAGTGCTTCAAGAACCACCACGCACAGACGTATGCAAGACATGGGTTTCAGCTGTCACATTCCTTGTGTCAAGCCACAGCGTCAGAAGCGTCTTGCCTGGGGTAAAGACAAAAAGGACTGGACTGCTGCTGAGTGGTCCAAAGTTATGTTCTCTGATGAAAGTAAATTTTGCATTTCCTTTGGAAATCAAGGCCCCAGAGTCTGGAGGAAGACAGGAGAGGCACAGAATCCACGTTGCTTGAAGTCCAGTGTAAAGTTTCCACAGTCAGTGATGGTTTGGGGTGCCATGTCATCTGCTGGTGTTGGTCCACTGTGTTTTCTGAGATCCAAGGTCA
>NC_060156.1:17432759-17451638 GCF_021292245.1 Micropterus dolomieu | reverse complement strand
CCAGAGGTGCGATGGACCTAACCTGTAGCTATCTGCAAACTAGTAGCTCTCATCAACACAGTCCAATACACAGGATCCCTTACCCAATCACAATGTTAGAAACGTGATAACTGTCTAAATGGATGAATCGGACACAAGCAAACAAATAAACTGTCTGTCACACCTCAGAATGATGGATGTACATTTTGACATAGATCCATAGCATCTATCTTCAGTATCTGTCTATAGCCGCTTTCATACAGAGATCCTGTACAAAACATGGAAAGAATATCCACCAATACGCCACACTCGCTCATTCATACTAAACAAACGTTTCCGGCAAAATCCCGTACCATGTGTGATCTGGCTTTCCTGAGCCGGCCACATAGAAAAAGACTTTTACGTATACCACAACCCCCGGCATGCCCACTGTGGCTTTTCATACAGACATTCTATTACTACCAACAATCCTAGAAGCTGATCAAATCTGACCCCCCTTTCCAGCTTTGAACTTTTCATACAGCGCAGCGGGCCAGCATATTGACAAAATATTTCCAGAAAATAACGCAGTGTGAAAGCTCCTTATGAGATCTACAACATCTATCTAAGACATCTATCATTAGCATATAAAATCTACCTATCTATAGCATATATGTCATCTATCTATCTATCTATAGCATCGAAAACATCTATGACATATCAATAGTGTCTATCTAGATGTAAATGTAAATGTAAAGCGCCGTACTTGTATAGCGCCTTTCTAGTCTTTTCGACCACTCAAAGCACTTTTACACTAGATCTGCATTCACCAGTCAAACACATTCATAGGCCTGATTATTGTTATAAACTCACAGTAAGCTCACGCAGTCTACCGGAGGTAGATTGTGTCTGACTTGACGGCGCTGTTTTTATTCCCCTATCTATCAAGTCGGCGAAAGTCAGCCAGTTATCTCAAACGCACCTGTTGACGACCAGTTACACAGCGTGCTTCGAGTTAACATGGCTCTCCTTATTAGCTGGGCTCCTTACATGCTCGCTAATAACTGTTTTGAAGAGGGGTCTCCGACATTGACAGCGTTGTGTTGGACAGATTTGTGCAGCAGTGTTTATGATATCAACCATTCAATTCACGGGTCTGTCCATGTTTGTGAGAGAGAGAAAGAGAGAGAGAGCGAGTGACCGAGTGAGAGGATGTGCAGAGCGAATATGTGCTGCCATCAAAAATGATTTTAAAATGGGTCGCCAAATTTACTTGGGCGGCTGTTAATCTACCTGGGTGGCCCGCCCAAGTAAAGCCTATGTATGGGAAACACTGTAGTGAATGATCATTATTGATTATATAGTGTAAATAGTTTGTTAATACTTCTACAATACTGCATATGTTCTCTTATATTCCTTTGTGCTGCTATGTCAACCGAAATTTCCCCTACAGTGTATTAATAAAGTTATATCTTATCTTATCTTATCTATCTAGAGCATCTATTATAGCCTGTACATGGTTGAAAGGCTCTGTAAGGTGGCCACTGGTGACAATGAAGAAATGTGCTATGCACATTGGTAGTAATACTTCTCATAACAACTTCTGTTCGAACAGCTACTACGGCGGAGAAGGCAATTAACACCCGCTACCGAGCGCAGAACAAGGAAGAAGACATAGAAACAAATGTGTTGCTGAAGGAGATGAAGTTGCTACACACAAAGATGGATAATATTGAAAGGCAGTTGAACAGTAAAGTTGACAGCATGCATGGATCCCTGAAAAAAGTTATGAAAGCTGAGCTGAAGAAGTCGGTTAAAGAAATAAGGGAAAGAATTGACCTAGAAATCGGGATCTTAAAATCACGGCTGGATTCTCTCAAAGAAAAAATATGGACCTCCAGCCAAAAACTCTCTAATAAATTCGATCCTGACGTGTCAGTCGTTGTGATGGGTTTGCCTTACAATGCTGGAGAAGATACTAGAGATCAGCCTGGAATGTGATCCGATACCCAACATTGCTGGAGTGTTGAGAATGTGAGCAAGAGGACCGGTGTGGTAAAGACTACGGTGGAGGAAAAGGTGGCGGTGCTTAGGTCCAAACAAAAGCTGAAGAGCAACAGTCGGTTTAAAAAGGTTTATTTTTGATCAGCTAAATCCCATACTGATCGTATGCTTGAGCTCAATTTTAAAGCACTTCTTCAGGAGATAGGACTTTTATGTCTCAGGGAGTGGCCATCTGATGAAGCCGGCCAATTCCGAGGTAAAAACCCCTAAAACCGCCCGAGCTGGTTCTCCGACACAGTTCTTTCCACAGATCCTTTTTGTTTTTTGTCTCTGGCACATTGGAACGTTAATGGCTGGACTACTTTGAACTGTAATCTCAGAATTTCACTATTGCAGAATCTAAATCCTGATATTACCTCATTAAATGAAATGCATCTATTACGCGATGGTTAAACTGATTTTCTGATTACTCTTAGTTTGGTATACTTTTTGCTTTATTCGTGAATGATTTAGCTCAACAAATTATGGATGTTAATTTAGGAGTATCCCTTGATGATACAAAACTGGGAATTTTATTATATGCAGATGATATAATCTTACTGACTGGGTCTGAATTACAGAAAATGTTAAATGTGGTTAATCTGTGCACATATAATGCTTTTTAGAAAGAAAGGCACAGAAACAAGTACAAATTCATTTAGTTTTGGCTCAGTCACTTTAGACGATGTTAGTGCAAATAAATATCTGGGTTTCTTTCTTGATAATTTCTGAGGTTGGTATTAAGTTTCTCATTGACCCTGGCAGGAGAGCCCTTTTTTGAATAAAATGAAAGTATGTAAGGAACTTGGATATTCTACATATACTCGACTTTATGAAGCATGCATTTCTCCTATACTGAACTATGCTGCAGGGGTGTGGGACCTGAAAGAATACAGAATAGAGCTAAACGATGTTTTCTGAGGGTTCATAAATTTGCTCTGATCCTAGCAATTCAGGGAGATATGGGCTGGGTACCAGGAGCTGTACAGAGAAAATGTGAAAAGGTACGACTGTAGAACCGTCTAATCAAAATGAATGAAGACAGAGTAAATAAGAGAGTATTTGGGTGGTTAGTATTGATGACGTATATCTATAGTATTTATCTGTAACATCTATCTTTAGCATCTATGACATTCATCTATAATATCTATATATAGCAATTATCTATAGCATCCATCTATGACATCTATCTATAGCATTTGTCTATGGCGCAAATCTATAGAATTTCTCTATGACATTTATCTATGATATCTATATATAGCAATTATCAATAGCATCCATCTTTAACATCTTTCTTTGGCATTTATCTATGACATCTATCTATGATATCTATATACAGGTGCTGGTCATATAATTAGAATATCATCAAAAAGTTAATTTATTTCAGTAATTCCATTCAAAAAGTGAAACTTGTATAATGTATACATTCATTCCACACAAATCAGTATCTCAGAAAATTAGAATATTGTGAAAAGGTTCAATATTGAAGACACCTGGTGCCACACTCTAATCAGCTAATTAACACAAAACACCTGCAAAGGCCTTTAAATGATCTCTGTCTAGTTCTGTAGGCTTCACAATCATGGGGAAGACTGCTGACTTTACAGCTGTCCAAAAGATGACCATTGACACCTTGCACAAGGAGGGCAAGACACAAAAGGTCATCGCTAAAGAGGCTGGCTGTTCACAGAGCTCTGTGTCCAAGCACATTAATAGAGAGGCGAAGGGAAGGAAAAGATGTGGTAGAAAAACGTGTACAAGCAATAGGGATAACCGCACCCTGGAGAGGATTGTGAAACAAAAGCCATTCAAAAATGTGGGGGAGATTCACAAAGAGTGGACTGCAGCTGGAGTCAGTGCTTCAAGAACCACCACGCACAGACGTATGCAAGACATGGGTTTCAGCTGTCGCATTCCTTGTGTCAAGCCACTCTTGAACAAGACACGGCGTCAGAAGCGTCTCGCCTGGGCTGAAGACAAAAAGGACTGGACTGCTGCTGAGTGGTCCAAAGTTATGTTCTCTGATGAAAGTAAAGTTTGGAAATCAAGGTCCCAGAGTCTGGAGGAAGAGAGGAGAGGCGCAGAATCCACGTTGCTTGAAGTCCAGTGTAAAGTTTCCACAGTCAGTGATGGTTTGGGGTGCCATGTCATCTGCTGGTGTTGGTCCACTGTGTTTTCTGAGATCCAAGGTCAACGCAGCCGTCTACCAGGAAGTTTTAGAGCACTTCATGTTTCTGCTGCTGACCAACTTTATGGAGATGCAGATTTCAGTGCCAAAGCTACCAGTACCTGGTTTAAGGACCACGGTATCCCTGTTCTTAATTGGCTAGCAACCTTGCCTGACCTTAACCCTATAGAAAATCTATGGGGTATTGTGAAGAGGAAGATGCGATACGCCAGACCCAACAATGCAGAAGAGCTGAAGGTCACTATCAGAGCAACCTAGGATCTCATAACACCTGAGCAGTGCCACAGACTGATCAACTCCATGCCACGTCTCATTGCTGCAGTAATTCAGGCAAAAGGAGCCCCAACTAAGTATTGAGTGCTGTACATGCTCATACTTTTCATGTTCATACTTTTCAGTTGGCCAACATTTCAAAAAATCCTGTTTTTGTATTGGTCTTAATATTCTAATTTTTAGAGATACTGAATTTGGGATTTTCATTAGTTGTCAGTTTTAATCATCACAATTAAATGAAAAACATTTGAAATATATCAGTCTGTGTGTAATGAATGTATACATTATACAAGTTTCACTTTTTGAATGGAATTACTGAAATAAATCAACTTTTTGATGATATTCTAATTATGACCAGCACCTATAGGTCCAAGGCCTGGTGCCCAAAACTGAAGACTCACTCTTTTCTTTGCTACTTAAAGAATTTCACTCTTCATTCTCAGTATGTACACAGTAACCTGTATAACACTATAATATTCGTCAATAAGCTAAACCATACAAGCGGGGAGACACACACACTCACTGGGAGAGGTACTTGAGTACTTGTCTGTAATTATTCTACTTTGCCACAGACCTGTTTTACACCAGAGCAGCGATTGTAGGCATAGATGGTGACTGCAGCACTGTCTTAACCGGAACCAGAAGTTACACCACAGAAACCACAATGTAAAGGGCAGATGTAGGTTTCAATCACTTTGCAAGCATTTGATTTTCTGTACAAGTTGTTTGGTCTGCATCTCTTTGTGGAAGCATTTATCTTTGGACAGCTGGTGTCTATCGAATGCTGTCAGTATATAGACATATACAAACATAATGCATAAAGCCGCAGCTCTTCATATTAAAGCTTTTGCTTGCTCTGAGCAGCTGAATTCACGAGGAAATACAAGGAAGCTATACGTGATGGGAAAGAGCCTGATTGGTTACCAGAGGGGGTTCTGCTTTTTTCTGGTGTGCCATCTGTCAGTGACTTCACACTCTCCCCATTAACCAAAGTGCTGCCAACATCTCTAAACCAAGAGCACACATTCAAACACAAAGACATATAGCCTAGTAGGCACACACTCAACCCCGCTTGCAGTCAGCTTGACAAGTTCATCAGCAAACTGCTATGCAAAAATTAGGAGCCAATGCAAATCGTTGCAGGTGCAATTATTTCCACTAAATATTTGTTAATTAAATCTTAGCAGGCCACTGTGCTCAAAGATCAAGCTTTGAGTTAGAATACATATGTTGACAGACAGTATATGTAGTTTAGTCACTAGCTGTTTGAATTTGAAACAGATTGAAGAGTGTTTGTGTTAACTGACCAAATAACAAAAAAAGCAAAAACACAAAACCAGGAAACTGGGCAAATTAAGGAATTTGTCTCCAACCATTTCTCAGCTGGCAATTCCACTTTGAAACAGAATTATAATTTAGTGACAGATAACAGTTTTGGCCATGACAAAAAGATGTCACCAACTGTCAGATTTCCATGAAACTGACTAGATCTTTTGCTTGCCTCAAAAGCCTCAGTCATTTTCATCCAAAACTTCCACAACAAATTTCCAAATCTCATGCCATGTTAGAGTACATTCATGCCCACTGGAGGATGAGTACTTTCTATTTTAGACCATCTGAGCTTTCTTCCACCTTTAGTTCCATTTCTCAACTTTGAACCTAATCTAAAAAAAAAAAAAAAAAAGATGCTGTCAGAGGAGATGAGATTTTTGGATTGCAATTACCACGTGGCATTACTCTAATGACACAAGTCAAGTTAACATCCCAATTTAGCACTAACTTCAGAATCAGCACAAGAAAATGTATTTGAATGTTTTTATCTCTCTCTCTCTCTCCCTCCCTCCCTCTCTCTCCCCCTCTCTCTCTCTCCCCACCTCCTATGTGCAAATTGAAAATGTGAATACAGTAAAAACAGATGAATGGGAAGGCATTTACATTCATGACAGGAACACTTATTTTATGTTTCACAATAAGTTAGCCTTAAAAACCAGGATCATCAGTATGTTTGTGTTGTCCAACACTTCTAATACATATTTCAGCTAAGTAATGTATTGCAGACCTGTAATTTGCCAGTGGTCTGAGCACCAACAGCATAATAAAATATTGGCTGCAGTTTGTGGTCTTCTCATCTTTTCTTTTGCCAACTGTAGGGCTAGGGGTATTATTTTAAGGTTTGACACAAATGCATCAATAAAGTGCCAGAATTTTGGTTCCAACAATACTTTTTCCATATCTTTCTTTGAGGAATATGCTACTAATTTACTCACAATGTGAAATGCTACCTAAGCTGAAGCAGGACCTTGTCCCAAACATACTGCCAAATTTATGATATGGTCTGATCAAAAAGACAATTAACCTAGAGTACATATTTGAGCAAGGATGCCAGACACTTTCGGTCGGTACCAAAAAGGTTAAGGTTTGGTACATAGCCCTGTGGCCTCTTGATGCCCCGACTCAAAATCTTTGTTCTCTCTACTCACCAATCTCTTTGCCCAGGCCTGAACGCAGGATGGCACCAGCCGAGGTGACCACCGCACAATTCTTGAAGCTGCTCTGGTCCTGCTGCCTAAACAGTTGCTCCAGAGGAAGCGACGGCACAAGACCAGCCCAACCGAGTGAGGAGAAGGGCTTCTCCGACCCATCCACTGTGCTTAGCTGTGCCTGGGCTTTAATTTGACAAAGCAGCTCCTTAGCACTGCGGGCGACCCTGCGATGCCCCTTGTAGGAAACGTGGTGTTTGTTGGCACTCATGTAGTCCTTCATGGCTCGCTGCAGCCGAGGACTCAGCATGCTGGCAGACACACGGCCCTGCCACAGCCGCTGCACCACAGACAACGACTTGGAGAAGTAATATTGCTCCAGATCAGAGGAGTCATCACCAGCTCTCCTGTCTGCTGTAGTCCTCATTCTGTTTCCTAGTTCTTCATTTTCCCTATCATCGTCTTCCTCTTCCCCACCGTGATAGCGTGTGGTGCTGACATGGTTCTGGTCCTCTGTGATCTGGGAAGTTCTCTCTCGACTCTGGACTACAGGGTCTGAGTGAGAACCCACATTTTCTGTACCAAAGGAGGACCAGGCAGCCAGGCTCTGTTGGTCCAGGTAGTCCTGGTGGCTGGCCTCCTGGCTAACATAAATGGCGTAGGGAGCACTGTTGGGGCTGAGGCTCATGTCCAGGCTGGGCTCTGGGGTGGTGGAGCTGGCAGAAGGCTCCAGCTCAACTCTGGGGTAGGTTGTAGTTAAGGGGGAAGCCAGTTCAGGTCGGAGGCCCAGGTTGGCATGCTGTTGATTAGGGGCTTGTATAGAGGCCAGGCGACGGGTGTCTGGGTGCTGGGAGAGTAAAGAACCAACAGAGGTCAGGGGCTCAGTCACGCGAGCATCCAGGAAGTAAGAGAGGAGGGCAAGGAATAGGAGAACCCAGGCCAGCATTCCCACCAGCACCAGCCTCCGCCACTGCCTCATACTGGACTTCATTACCTCTAACTCACATACACGCCAGTTCAGCTGGCCCACCAACAACAAAGCCCCACAGACAGGACTTAGCCCAGAGGTCAGCTGGAGGGCCTGTAAAAGAAGAAAGCTCAGAATGAAACTGCTCAGGGGAGAAAAGAAACATGTAGGCTAGCAAAGCAAAACGGTTTGAGACACTCACCTCAACTGATGCTTCTATTTCTTCATATCCATGTGTCCTCCAGCATATAACAGGACCCTGAGAAGAGGAGTGGTACAAATTAGTGGGGTCAAGAGTGCACATGCGTATATGAGTCTGTGTGTGCATGGAAACCCATGGCTCACACAGACACACCACAGGAAAACGCCTCCTGCAGGGCAGAACTTGGCGGCTTTCCACTCATAACAATAAAAGGAGACATTTTTAAAGACTAGGACCATCTATTAACTGGAATCAAATTTACAGCTTCCCTCATCAAATCCTCAGCATTTCAGTCACAACAAGAACTAAAGACTGCTCTACATCAGCTGAGTTTAAATGTGTTCTTGGTAGGGCTGTAATCAACCAAAGAAAATCTTGGTCGACTAAAGTCCTGAAATTTTCGAATAAAACTCGACTAAAAATGACGTAATTATTATTTTTTTAAATTAGTCAGCTGTGCACTGTGCGCAGTACTTGGTAGCCTTGTTGTCCGCCTAAATGAATTGTAAATAAACATAAAAAAAAATAGTAGGCTATTTGCAGTTTATTAAATCGTTTTTTATTTAATTATTTTACACTAAATGAGTCTGTCGGCTCTGACAGCAATGCATCACGTGCACCTGCGCAATATCATAGCCTACGATTTACGAAAATAGTACCATGTTGCTTGTCAACTAGTGATATCATCACAAGAATTGTTGAGGAATATGCAACATCATTTAGACAATTATTTTTGTCATATGTTATAATAATAAGTTTATTAGACACTATGATCATTTCAGCAGAGCGCAGCTGAGCGCTCAGCAGAGCGCAGCTGCGCGCTCAGCTGAGCGGCGGCAGACAAGAATAGACTATTAACTTAAAGTTTTTGCTCTTAATAAACACAAAAGGCACATCCACTTTAATAAACAAAGAATATTTATTAATGAACCAGATCAAGAGCAGAAACGAAATAAAGTGCATAACTGAAAAATAAAGCATCTTAGGCTCAAAACTAACAAACACAGTGGGCACAGCGCAATTTCGCATTAGGCTCCAAATTAAAAAATTAAAGTGCCCAAATAATCCAATAAATAATACTAGAAATAATAAATGTCCACTTTGCACAATAATAAAAAGGGAACCATAAAAGTATTAGGCTACTATTAGCCAAACGAAACAGAATACAGGGCAACAACAAGGTAAGAGCACTCAGAAGAAGAAATACAAAAATTAATGAATCAAATGCCCAAATCCACAAGTATGTCAAATAAATGTGCAAAATTATAAAATGTTATTAATGTCCAAAACGAAATAAAGTGCATAACTGAAAAATAAAGCATAGGCTCAAAAAAAAAAAAAGTGGGCACAGCGCAATTGCGCCCAAATCCAATAAATAAATGTGCAAAATTATAAATTTTGATTAATGTCCAAAACGAACAAATGGCTACTCACAGAGAGTACAATCAATGTCCACTCCACACTTTTTTGTGTTGTGTGCGAGAAACACAAGCATATCCACGTTCTTTGGAAGGAGACAGCTTCTTGCTTTATTGACAATAAATCCTGCCTTGGAGAAAATGCGTTCAGATGGCGTGGATGTTGCAGGGATACAGAGCAGTCGCTTTGCAACTCGGGCCAGGCTCGGGTATCTGTCTTGGTTTTTTTTCCCCACCACCCCAATGGTCCGGAGTCGATTTTGGTTCTGTCTTGAAGATCCAGAAAAGACAGCTGCTTAAAACGAGGGTCTACTACTGCAGCTGTAATGTATACACTGTCATCATCATTCGGTTTTTAAACTCCCATCTACTGTCAATTTCTTCAACCAGCTTGCTTTTCATTTTTTTGGTAATGGGGCTGTCATCATCCGCGATGGCCAGGTGACGTTTCTTCAAGTTTGCTAGCATGGGTACTGTTGCAGACAGGGACGCGTTGTCCTCTTCAGACAGCAGCTCGGTCAGGGTTGTCATCGGTTTCAGCACATTTTTAATGTCCTCTATCGCATTCCAGTGTGCTGTGGTAAGGTCCAATGTACTGCTGTCGCTTTTCTTTGTAAAGTTTGGGTCAGACAGCACTGCGGTAATGGGCCAGCGTTGCTCCAGCAGTCGCTCAAACATTGAAAATGTTGAGTTCCAACGTGTGGACACATCCTGAATTAATTCATGCTGAGGGACGTTTTGTTGCTCCTGCTTTAGCCCAGTTTTTGCTTTGTGCCCCTTTTTGAAATGTCCCACCAGATGACGTGATGCAGCCACTGCACGACAAATTGGATCTTGTTTGAGTGCAGCGTTAATACAGAGCTGCAAAGTGTGCCCGGCACACCTGATGCCCTGCATCTCTGGCCATTTATGTGATTCCTTTAGTGTTTCCACACAGAGTGCCATATTAGCCGCGTTGTCACATACAACAGAAACTCTTTGCTTCTTAAATTCCAAAGGTATCAGCAACTTCAGATAGTCGCGCAGCAATGTTTATTCCCGTGTGCGCCTCTTCTATTTGTTTTGTCTCAAGCACAAGACTCTGTGCTTTCCAGTCTCCATCAATGAAATGGGCAGTCACTGTCATATAGGACTCCATTCTAAGAGATGTCCACATATCTGTGGTCAAGCTCAGTCCCTCGCTGTATTGTATTAACTCTGATACTTTCTCTTTGAGTCCCTCATATTTTGCGGTTAGTGCATGCGTGATTGTGTGGCGTGCTGGCACGGTATATCCAGGTTCCAAAACTTTTAACATGTTCTTAAAACCTTGGCCCTCCACAACAGCAATGGGCCTCATATCCTGAGCAATAAAGTTAACAATTCCTTCCGTTATATTATTTTTCCGTTTGGATGATAAAGGAGGCTTAAAATCCAGCGTGCTCTGGGTGTGTCTGGGGGATGCCGTCATTATGGATGGATGCGCCTGCATTTATAAAATGATTATTACACTAAAACATTGAAATAATTCGAATTTTGATATGTTCATATAGCCTTCTCAAAATACAGACAGGGCAACCTAACGCAGACAAGTTAGCTTACCGCTTTTAGATGGTACGTCATGTTTGTCGTCGAGCTGTGGAAGGCAACCTGTTGGTTGCAAATTTTGCATTGAACCTTTTTCCCGTTGTCAATTTTAACAAAGTGCTTCCACACTGTCGATGTCTTTGTTGTTGACATGTTAGAAGACGGACTATTAAACACTCACAGTTAATTATAGATAAATGATAGGCCTATTTAGCATCAAACCTTCTATAGCCTACTTATCTGTCTCTCTTCTCCTCCGGTGGATTGGGCTAATCCAAATAAGTAAAAAACAAGGGGGGTGTTCTTAAGACAGATTACCTGTGAAACAGGGGTGCTCTGAAAACACCCCCATTAGCAATTAGTGGTTTCCACCTGATGAAGCGCGGCAAAACTGATGAAATGAAAACCGATGAAATGAATGCGGCAAAAAATCAACCAATCAGAATTTTGGTCGAACCAGAACGTACCGACCAATTAATCGACTAATCGACTGGGACGTTACAGCCCTAGTTCTTGGACAACAAAAGATCGCACAAAACATGAATCATTTAAAGAATAAATTAGCAAATATATTCCACGTTTTCCCCAAGCACAATACCAAATTTAATTTGATGTTGACTCTGTATTTCTGCCAAAAATGAGTAAATGTAAAGTGTGTGCGTATTTAACTTCTGGCTGACGTGCAGTGTACAGGGTTTTTTTTTTCTTCACACATCAGCACTTGATTGTAACTGATTAGGACGTTTGTCTTTCCCTTTCTCAACATGTAAAAACTCAAAAGTACAAACAGGAGAAACAATTAGCAGATTAAAATGTAACATTTTACTTTAACCTTCCCAATTTAGAAATGCCTCAGGAGGGGTTAAAATAAAATGTTACAGATCAATCAATTACTAAGAAATAGCTTTTTGGTGATAAATTAATTATTTCTGTCATTTTTCAAAACAAAATGCGAATCATTCCCTTATTCCGATTACTCTGTTGTAAAGATATGTTGCTTTTCTTTGCCTCACCTGATAAACAGGAGATCTTAAGACTGACCTGAACTTCAACATTACATTAGATACACACAAAAACCACAATCATTAAATCAGCTTGACTTCCTCCAGTACTCTAAGGCACAACATGTAAGGTTCACTGATAGCTTACAGAGTGAAATACACAGCAATGAAGGTAAATAAATGAAGCATTAAATTGCCTCACATCAGAGGGCTACAATCCTCTCAACCACACGTAATTATGAGCTTTGGTCTCTTAATGTGGAAGCATTTCTCTCCAGAGAGTGGCAGGAGAAAAAAATGCTCCTGAGTGTTAAGCCTCCTCTAGTCCTAATTACAGCTTTCCGTCTCTGTAGCTGCCGGGTCCTGCAGAGTGATCTCAGGCGCGCCCCCCCCATTAACCCCGACATCCAGGCCTCCTACCCCGGGGCCACACAGGAGGGCAAAGCTCATCCTCTGACCCCGGTCTAGCAGGAGGAAAACTGCAGGGAGCAATTGGACTACAGAGAGCTGAAGCAGTATGGGAGAAAGAAAATAATAGCAAAGACTAGCAACTGACACAAGCAAACACATCTGCACAAAAATCACATCAGATAGATTTCTTTCTGAGAACATGCGGCATGCTCCATTTAAGGCCACAGACATGTTGGGTAGGTGTCAGATAGAAATGCCCATGTAGCAGTTTCGATGTATCTACCATGCAGGCATCAAGTTACAAAGTGGAAAATATGCCATTTAACACCTCGAAATAACAGCAGGCCTGTCGCACAAAACACAAGCATTAAAACACACAGATACCCGACTGTTAACAATCAAATGCCATCAATATCAACACGCGGGTGTGTCCCGAAGCATGTCCTGCATGTGAGTGCGAACCTAGTTTGTCTCACCTGGCAGCAATCAGGATGTGTGCTTCAGTGCAGTGAAACAACATAAATGCGTGGCACAGATGGAGAGGCGGGGGTGGAGGACGGAGCTAGTCTTGTGATGGCTACACAAAGAAACCGTACAAAACGGGAAACAAGACACTGGCAGACAGCAAAGGACGACTAAATGACTTATTGAAAATTAGCAGGAGACTTTGATGAACAAAAGGGCCTAATAGAATATAAAACTCTCTTAAGGAGCAAAACCAAGATTCAACATCAATGATAGTTCGGGAGTAGGTAGGGGTAAAGTAGGAAAAGTGAGCAAATAAGTGGTGAACAGATCTCAATGCATGCATCAGCTACTACCATACACGGGAGGCCCACCAATCACAGGACTTCGTACACGTGTAAGCCCACAGCTGAATTTGATTATTTTTTTCCCCTCCCCTCAATTAATTGAGGAGTTTAGTCTATGAAATGTCAAAAAAAAAAAAAATGTGAGCAAATTTCCATCACAACTTCACAGAGCTCAAGGTCACATCTTCAAACGTCTGCTTTTACAACAAAAACAATGGGGATTGGACCCAAATGCAGACAGAACAGGCCGACTGGTGCTGTTTAATGATTTATTGCATAAATGAGTACCAATAGGCAGGCATGTTCAGGTAAAGCAAAATCCAACAAAGTATTTAGGATGTACTAACAATCAACAAAAAATATGGTGAGTGGCTGATGAGGGAATGCGTTGCAGGTGAGGAGTGGGCAGAGTAGGCCAGGTAACTGCAGGGCTGATGAGAGAAGTAGGAACAGGTGTGTAGATGGGCAGGGCAGTCAGTGATAGGGAAATGAGGGAAGAGCATCTGGTGGACAGCTTGAGAATGGCAGGTCTGGAGAGTTGAAGGACAGAACACTGCGTGAGAGACACGACAGATAGAGAGACCAGGGGATTGTGGAGTAAACTGTGACAGACTGATTTATAGTCATGTGTATAAAATGTCAGAAAATAATCAAAATTTTCTAAAGCCAACAGCGTCACATTCAAAAGTAGTTGTTTTGTCCAACAGTTCAAAAACAATCAATTGTTTAAGAAAAAGCTAGGCTAGTGTTTGCTTTTTGAAAGTAGCTTAAAGTAAACTAGCATCTCATTAAACAACCCTATGTTATTGTGTTGAGAAATACTCTTATTGGCCATCTTTCCCAGAGTTAGATGAAAAAATTTAAACTTGATAACACTCACATCTGTACGGTAAAAAAGCTAGAACCAGCAGCTGATTAGCTTAGTTTAGCATAAAGGCAAAATGGGGAATCAGGAAGCCTGACTCCAAAGATAACAAAATCTGCCACCTCTAAGGCTCACTAATGTTGTACCTAATTTGTTTAATCTAGGGTTGAACGATTATTTGCATTTGTGATGATATCGCGATGTGATAGATTTTCTAAACTTTGCATCTTACGCTGTACCTTGACTCGGTGTTGTACAATGGATCATCAGATACCATCCGCCAATAAGTAAAAACGTGGCTGCTAATTGAGCTCTAAAACAACCTGCCAGCAGACACTTTTCCTTTACAGTGTAGGAAGCAGACTGAACAGTGTTTGTACAACCTTTCAAGAGGAAGTCCTCTGAAGAGGGACTTCCATCACTTGTTATAGTTAAATATTGTACAATTTATTTTCAACTGTTAGATGGGCAAATATTTGTTTTCATCCTCTTACAATGTCACAGTGTTCAGTTCAAGGTTTGATGTGAATAAAATATTAGCAACATGTGTAAAATAGACAATGGATTGTTGGAGCATGATGGTACCAGTTGAAATGATCAGCCTAAATAATTATCTGGTGAAAGCAATTGGATTAGTGATATTATATAAGGAAGACTCTGGATTGATGGTAGATAGTTGATAAAATGGCCGGACATGTGAACTGACAGAGGAATGAGAAAATATGTAAATGCAGCTAAAGATAACCAGACTAAAATAGTGAAGTAACCAACCAAAAAGACAAGGGAAAGTGCATACGAGGCAAATTTTTCTTAGACAGCGTCTGAGAGCAGTTTGGACTGTGACAACAGTTACAATTATAATGATGGTGATAAACCAAAAGAAGAAAAAAAAAAACAACTCTACAGGGCAAAATGTTCAGAGGAAGCATCTAAGAGCACAAAGCTAGAAAAGCATTGGTTTTCCTGCATGGTTTGTGGTCTTATTTATCTCATTTTTTATTTGTTTTTCATTAAGTGAAAAAAAAAATTAAATAACTCCCAAGCACCTTTATGATTAGACTTCACTGCCTGAAGGATTTTTGTATTGCCCATTTTAGGAGTTCTTGATTCAAATTTTTGATTTTGTACGCATTGGATTTTAAATACGGAGTACAGGCACTTATATAATTTTACATGCCTCTATGTCTGTCGTCTATCTTCTCAGTCAGAATACAACAGCAAGCCAATGTAAATTTCTTTAAATAGCTACTACTTGAAATCAGTGTTAATTTCATCAACGAAAAATATAGAAAGAACTACTACAAAATTTTACATTTTTGTCAAATGAAAACTAAATGGTAATGTGAAAGATGAATGGCCAAAAGAACTAATTAGTCTACTGTTATAATGTCGTATTTCATGACTTGCACATATGTGGAATCACACAATGTAACCTGTAGCCCTTGATCAGTCTGACAGTCAAATAGTATCTTCTGTTCAGGAGTCTTGCCACTTGCCATATAGCATTCTTGTTAAATAGCATCTAGCATTCAGTAACGTTCTGTCACTAGCCGTGTTTCCAACGTTTCCACCGTTTTTTAATGCGCATTTTGAACTATCGTATTAGAAAAGGTTGATGGAAAGGGCAAAATTAAAATAAAATTCCTTAATTCCGCAAAAAGGTTTTTTCGCTCGTTTGAGGTGGTTTTTGCCTTTGTCAAATAAAAGAGTAAATGCGCTAAATGGGAGATGGGAACACTTTTTCAGAATAAGTTCTGACGTAGCGACTTGTAACTCACAACGGATCAACTGTTTCTGCTGTCGGCGTCTTGCCCAGTTGTGTAGAGCTCTGCACGGTCATTTGTGCTGAGAAAAGAGGTGGAGGCAAATCTCGGCAGGTAGCCTTCATCATCTGTTCTGCCGAATTATGAATTCACCTCTTAAAAGGTCCTTTTCAGATACTTTGCTCTGCACACTGATCAAACGGGGTTATCACCACATATTTTTGCTGAATCTCAATGAATGCTACTTCTGAGTGTAATAAAATATTAACGACTCTAAATCAAACTACACAAAAACATGCAGTTCAGCATGCAACATTAAATAAAAATATAAGCTAATGTAACATTATCAAGGGCTGTGGATGTGGATGTAAAATTTACATTACCTTCAGTCAGCAAGTTCTAGAATTAATATCGATGGACAACCATCTAAATCGTTTGCTAAAGAAATATCACCATGTTATTTGACGTTTTAGCTTCCCCTGTCAAGCTAAAAACTAGTAAACAAATTTTTGAATCTAGCTTCTAAATGATTCACTGTTCTGTAGTGGAGGGAACAAGTAGCTGCAGTAGCCTAATGCTAATGCTAGGTGAGGAGGAATAACAGAGATCAGTTCTGCTCAGTCACTGTGGACATGACTGACTTACTGAGCAGAGTCAGTCTGTTATATTACTGCAAAGCAAAGTGACAATGAGGTTTCAGCAGTGTCAATTTGCTGTGCCTTTTTTGTTACCCTCATGATAGAGACGAGAATGACCCATGTAACCATAGTTACTGTACATTTTATTTATATGGCGGCAATTCATAACAAAAGTTGTCACTTATATAGTATGCTGTATATAAGTTGTCACTCATATACAGCAGGTCTAGACCGTACTCTAAGATGGCAACAGTTGTAGCGTCAGAATGTTTTTAAAAAATGAGGCAAAAATTTCAATAAGGAAAACTATACTAAAACTAACAAAACTCAAATAAATAAAATCATTAACCTGAAAATATCTGTCCAATCCAAGGTGCCAAAAACAAAAATAGTCTGCATCTCTTTAGGGCAGCCAAATGCTGCTAAAACAGGAGCAGCAAAAAAAAGTTCACAATAGAGAAAATATTAATTTCTTTTTTGTGTGTGTAATCATATTCCTTCAGTCCCAGCATGCCCTGCTGCTCCCAATGTGTCTGCAGTACAGGCGTTTCCAGAGGTGACTGTACTGAACTCCAGCCACTATTTGACTGTCAGGTAAGTGATTGGACAGCACTTGGGGGAATACCGCTGCACAGCATCTCACTGAAAATTGTTCAGTCCACTTTACTATGGCCTGCTGAGAAACCAGGGTGGTGAGGCCGTGTTATGAATACTTTAATCATTTCAACTTTCTGTAGAAAGGGAAGGCTACATGAACTTTACAGAAATACAAAGTAAATGCAGATGTTGCCTCACAGGAACTGGTCGTCAATGCTTGGCTGCATTTAAGTACGTAATTGATCTTAATTAACACTGAGTGGGTAGACTCTGATTAGGTTAATAATCATCAACATACAAATAAGAAACAATAAACCTCTTATAAGAAGGAAGTGAATGACTGATGTATTTAGTCCCCAGGCTGGTTCTGCAAGAGAACATGCTGTCTTTCTCTATTCTGCACACTGCATCGCAGTAGAATGCAAGTGTGCACGTCTTCTCAAATACAACACTGACCTGGCTTGTTCCTCATAAAATATTGAGCCCTTAAGAGCGGAGTTGTTCTCCATCTAAAAATAAAAAGCTGTTTTCCTTTAATATTCACTTTGCAGCAGTTCAAGCAGCTACAAACAAAATACATCACTGAGTGGTTAAAAAAAAGGCAACAAGACTTCCGCTAAGCATGTGTGGAGCCACAAATAAAGAAGTGTGTGGTCAAGAGACATTTTAAATTTCAGAATTAATTTGTGAACTTATCTACAATTCCAGGCCAAGTTTCCCAGGATAATGTGAACAGAACATGAAATAAATGCAAATACAGTATGTGCTCCATGTATGAAAAGTGACAAAAAACAGATTTTACAGTAAGGTATTACATGAGAGAGACAGAATTAGACACAGGCTGTACTTTGGAATGGTAGTGGGTGTACGCACTTTCACTCCTGGGGCCCAGTGTTATTTATGAACTCAGGCTTGAGTGGAGTCTTTTTTGGGTTAACACAACCAATTCGTACTCTAAGGGCCCAAGGCCGTAGCCCTCTCTTCCATTTGAATTGAGGAAGTCCATCTGAGCAGCGGGGGTACCTACGCAGGGGGCTCCAGTGAAAAAGTTTACTTTTGCTGCAATGCAGTAGGACGTCATCTGAAAAAGCACTGCGTTAGCCAATCAACTAAATGTATGATCACATGACACAAAGTAGTTCATTACCCGAACTAAACGTATGGGGAAGTTAAACATAAAAATCAGCTTTTCATTTGCTTGAAGAATATTGACGTGCTGTGGGGTTTGTGTCACCAGGACATTCCCTTCACAATATCTGACAGTCTGCCACTCCTCTAGAATTGGTGAACCCAGGGGCCCTAATTTAACAATCTAAGCGCACAGTGTGAAGCGTGTGGCGCAGTTGCGTTTGGGCCATGTCCAACTCCAGTTTGTAGTTTGTGAATTAGTCATGGGTGTGTTTTGGGTGTAACATGCAATCCAGAACCAGAGTTTCATCTCCTATTCCTTTTAAAAGACAGGTGTGCTTGTACCTTGGCGCATTGGTATTGTAAGGGTGGAGAATGGTGCATTATTAACACCATCAATTGACTGATTGAATGGCAGACTCTGAAGTGTCTGAATGAACTCCACTGCAGACTGGAGTCTGTTGACAGATGAAGATGCTGTCTCTTCTATGAAACATCTGGATCTTCACTTCATTTCTCTCTCTCTCTCTCTCTCTCTCTCTCTCTCTCTCTCTTTCTTTCTTTTCTCC
>NC_060156.1:17430627-17432739 GCF_021292245.1 Micropterus dolomieu | reverse complement strand
GTACCTACGCAGGGGGCTCCAGTGAAAAAGTTTACTTTTGCTGCAATGCAGTAGGACGTCATCTGAAAAAGCACTGCGTTAGCCAATCAACTAAATGTATGATCACATGACACAAAGTAGTTCATTACCCGAACTAAACGTATGGGGAAGTTAAACATAAAAATCAGCTTTTCATTTGCTTGAAGAATATTGACGTGCTGTGGGGTTTGTGTCACCAGGACATTCCCTTCACAATATCTGACAGTCTGCCACTCCTCTAGAATTGGTGAACCCAGGGGCCCTAATTTAACAATCTAAGCGCACAGTGTGAAGCGTGTGGCGCAGTTGCGTTTGGGCCATGTCCAACTCCAGTTTGTAGTTTGTGAATTAGTCATGGGTGTGTTTTGGGTGTAACATGCAATCCAGAACCAGAGTTTCATCTCCTATTCCTTTTAAAAGACAGGTGTGCTTGTACCTTGGCGCATTGGTATTGTAAGGGTGGAGAATGGTGCATTATTAACACCATCAATTGACTGATTGAATGGCAGACTCTGAAGTGTCTGAATGAACTCCACTGCAGACTGGAGTCTGTTGACAGATGAAGCTTGGGCTGTGCTTTGCGCCGGGTGCAAGATAGGGCCCCTATATGTGTGAATTCCCTGATGAAGAGAGTAGTGTAGTGTGACACAGTCAGGAGGAAGCTATGATTGCAAGCTTTTCACCCCACCTTTGATTGTGGCCTCTCAGACACACTTCGTACAACTGCGTTTCAAGCATACTGACCCTTAACTCTACCTGACTAAATGACTTCCCTAACCTTTAAAAATTGTTTTAGTTGCCTGAACTGAAACGTGAAGAAGTGCAGATACTGAAAATGAAGGCCTCCTTTTTACACTGTGTTCACATAATCCAGTTCAAAGTGGAGCGTTGTACTCCTTGCCTACTTCTAGTCCACAAACGAGTGAATTCCAACTTTAACTTTCTGCAGAGATCACACAGATGGATATGGACCACCTTTATTAACATCATTCTTACACACTAAATTTTGATTTAGAGCAAGACAAAAGTCTGCATGCCTCAGACTTTTGGGCTGCATCTGAAAATTTTGTCTTTCAGAAAAATAAACTGCTTACTGACTTTAATCCTATTCTCTTTCACAAATGGTATTCCGGTTACAAAACATTAACGCAGAGGCACTTATACAGGTATTGATTTGCTACCATTTTTAGGGGCTGCTGTCATATGAACCGTCCAAACAAGGCATAATATTTCATTGTGCAACACATTCTGATGTACTTCCTCATTTCATGCAAAGATGGAACGGTGTGTGGATGCGTGTGTGTGCAGATTGGACATGAAAGATTATACTGAAAAACAATATTGAGTCAAAGTAGAGGCATATGCGCAGACTAAATGAACTTCTCTCTCCTCACTTAATGAACCCACAGCTACAGGTCCTCCCTGCTTTAGCCTCAGGAGGCAATGAGTTTATTACCGTGTAGGACATCAGGCTTCACCCTGTGTAATTATACTGCCAGCGTCCAAGCTCTCCAAAGGGTCCACTGCACTTCATCACATCTTGAAACCCCAAAGTGCAGCTGTTAAGAATAGCTTGTAGACTGAATGGCTGGCTACCTAAGCCCGTATAAATGAGCAACTGCAGACAGGGCGATGTTGAAGTCAAAGCACTGTCTTATGTGTAAAACAATCAAGGAGAACTGTATTATTCAACTTTCTCTGTGTTTCACGTCTGCTATTGTTGCTAATCCTGTGGCATAGTTTCCAGGCCAGAGGAGAGGAGAACAAGACAGGGCTGATGTTATTCTACACAGTATCTTTGTTTACTTGTATCTTTGTATTCTCTGATGGAAAAACTATTACTTTATACTTCAAATGCAAAAGCTCTCTATACATCTTGCCAAGCCCTAATCCTGCTGCTACACCAACATGACGGTATAATGAAAGGACTCCTCCTCCCTTCACTTCCACTTCTCACCTTCTTTCCTTCCTCCGTATATCTGCCTTATTCTGTGACCTACATTTAACCATGGTGCTGTGCATGCAGACAACTGCAGACACCACTCCACTGACTGTTTGGCTACGTTCAGACTGCAGGCTAAAGTGACCCAAATT
>NC_060156.1:17407262-17430527 GCF_021292245.1 Micropterus dolomieu | reverse complement strand
GGCTGTGCTTTGCGCCGGGTGCAAGATAGGGCCCCTATATGTGTGAATTCCCTGATGAAGAGAGTAGTGTAGTGTGACACAGTCAGGAGGAAGCTATGATTGCAAGCTTTTCACCCCACCTTTGATTGTGGCCTCTCAGACACACTTCGTACAACTGCGTTTCAAGCATACTGACCCTTAACTCTACCTGACTAAATGACTTCCCTAACCTTTAAAAATTGTTTTAGTTGCCTGAACTGAAACGTGAAGAAGTGCAGATACTGAAAATGAAGGCCTCCTTTTTACACTGTGTTCACATAATCCAGTTCAAAGTGGAGCGTTGTACTCCTTGCCTACTTCTAGTCCACAAACGAGTGAATTCCAACTTTAACTTTCTGCAGAGATCACACAGATGGATATGGACCACCTTTATTAACATCATTCTTACACACTAAATTTTGATTTAGAGCAAGACAAAAGTCTGCATGCCTCAGACTTTTGGGCTGCATCTGAAAATTTTGTCTTTCAGAAAAATAAACTGCTTACTGACTTTAATCCTATTCTCTTTCACAAATGGTATTCCGGTTACAAAACATTAACGCAGAGGCACTTATACAGGTATTGATTTGCTACCATTTTTAGGGGCTGCTGTCATATGAACCGTCCAAACAAGGCATAATATTTCATTGTGCAACACATTCTGATGTACTTCCTCATTTCATGCAAAGATGGAACGGTGTGTGGATGCGTGTGTGTGCAGATTGGACATGAAAGATTATACTGAAAAACAATATTGAGTCAAAGTAGAGGCATATGCGCAGACTAAATGAACTTCTCTCTCCTCACTTAATGAACCCACAGCTACAGGTCCTCCCTGCTTTAGCCTCAGGAGGCAATGAGTTTATTACCGTGTAGGACATCAGGCTTCACCCTGTGTAATTATACTGCCAGCGTCCAAGCTCTCCAAAGGGTCCACTGCACTTCATCACATCTTGAAACCCCAAAGTGCAGCTGTTAAGAATAGCTTGTAGACTGAATGGCTGGCTACCTAAGCCCGTATAAATGAGCAACTGCAGACAGGGCGATGTTGAAGTCAAAGCACTGTCTTATGTGTAAAACAATCAAGGAGAACTGTATTATTCAACTTTCTCTGTGTTTCACGTCTGCTATTGTTGCTAATCCTGTGGCATAGTTTCCAGGCCAGAGGAGAGGAGAACAAGACAGGGCTGATGTTATTCTACACAGTATCTTTGTTTACTTGTATCTTTGTATTCTCTGATGGAAAAACTATTACTTTATACTTCAAATGCAAAAGCTCTCTATACATCTTGCCAAGCCCTAATCCTGCTGCTACACCAACATGACGGTATAATGAAAGGACTCCTCCTCCCTTCACTTCCACTTCTCACCTTCTTTCCTTCCTCCGTATATCTGCCTTATTCTGTGACCTACATTTAACCATGGTGCTGTGCATGCAGACAACTGCAGACACCACTCCACTGACTGTTTGGCTACGTTCAGACTGCAGGCTAAAGTGACCCAAATTAAATTTTTTTGCTCATATGTGACTCAGATCTGATCTTTTTAAAACAGTGTGAACAGGGCAAGTCACATGGGAGGGTTAGCAAGTAAGAGCTAACCTCCGTTGCCCTGTTTACTTGTGTACAACAGCATACTGCTGCGTGTGATGTCATGTTGCTCTTCTGCGCATGCGTGTCACTTTCAGGCCGCAGACAATTCACAACGAAGTCTGATATGGGCCACATTTGAGCAATAATGTGAACTGTCAAACAAAAAAAATCGGATCTGGGAAAAAAAACAAATAATAATAATTTGTTCTAAAGTCATTTTAATGTTATGCTGCCTAACCCACTCAAGGAACTGAATTAATATTGCATCCACTACTGCATCTCTGTCTGCGTGAGCAAATGAATGTGTGTAGTTACTGTACTGTGGCCAAGTCTTTCAGTCTTTGTGTGGACTTAATCCCAGCAGTAGCTCCACCAGCTCAAACAGGACCTAGCATGTGGAGCTGAGAACACACTGCAGAAAATACAGCTCATTCCAGCCACCCAACTGCCTGCCAATCACCTACCATTGTCATCGCATGATTGCATGGATGCATGCATGCATGCATGCATACAGTTGCACAGCTATAGGTACAGACCAGCTCTGAAACCTAGCACTACTAGACTAGAGTGAAACAAAACTTACATGTCACTGCATTCTCATAAAGAAGGCTAAATGGAGACCAAGAGCAGGCCACTTATGTTTTAAAAAAAAAAAAATTCCAGGCATGCCTAGTTTTACCTGACTTCATATCAACTTGCAGGGACTTGAATGTTATGCAGGTTGTTACTCGCCACTGGTACGATGGCAGTGCTTAGTCCTTTTTGCTTGTTCATTATAAACATAAACCCTTCAGTCAGTTAAATAATAGATCAAACTGAGCTTTGACAAACACACTAAGTATTGTCAAACCTTCCACAAAAAAAGAACAAACCAAAACAAAAAAAGTTTATTTTTAAATAGAAAGGTTTAAGCAAACATTTCAAAACTTCCCTGGTTGCAACTTTACAAATGTGCATATCTGCTGGTTTCTGCTGTCTATGAGACTATACTGAATACCTTTGGTTTAGGACTATACGACAAAACAAACTGTCTGAACATGCAAAACTGTGCTCTTGGAAATTGTGATATTTTTCACTATTATCTGACACTTTATAGACCAAACATTTACTTATTCACTTAATATTTTCTTGATCAATCAGGTAGTTACAGCTCTAAATAAAATTATTCAATTATGCTGACTGCTGTAGTTCACTTGTGGCCCATTAGGGGCAGTATCCCTAGCTTACTGAAGGAAACACCAAGTCAGCCGCAGCTTCCCAGACACCACTGACTGTTCACAACATAGCTCAGCCAATGCTGGGTCTTGGAGGCTGATACCTTCATCAATAATTGAAAGTATAAGTAATCTTTGGAAAATCCCCTAAATTATAATTTAATTTTTTATTGTTACTTTAATGTGTGCTGAACAGGATCTTTTAGAGTTAAAAAAACAAACCTGCCAGTGCTCTCTGTGTAGTGGTGACACTGTTCTATTTTCGACATAAACAACGAGGCAGACGTGCCACCAATGTGGGCGGCACCTGTGGTTTTGGAGGAACGTCAGCATTTGAATATGCGGTCTGGAAAAACATTTACGATACTGCATGCATATGATATTCAGTCATATTGGTTACCATCTCCTGAATTTTTCGTTCCAACCTGTTCTATTCATTTGTATAATGAGCTAGGTAGATAGCAGCAGCCTGTGGTGTACGGGCAGGTAGGTTTGGAGGTAGCTGGGAGATTCAAAGCAGAAAATACCGACATGGCCGAGCGGCAACCGCTTGCTGTCTGAAAGCACTTTTTCATACTAGATACTGACATATCTGCAGTTTAGATATCCCAGCAAATTTAAATATCTGGCTCTTTAGCTGCTTTATGTCACTAACTTGCTGGTCTGTTTGCTGTCTGGTGCTGGACAGGTAGTGTATCGTGGGTTTAACAAAGTATTTTCACTGAAAACAGCACATAAGCCCTAAACGAGGCTTATGTGAGTAGCAAGAGTGAAACACAACAATGACATTTCAGGCCATATAAACAAAACAATGGGGGAAAGACAACAACAACACTGCATAGAGCTGAGGGGAACTGCAGACGTGGTAATTTTCTGTGGGCCGATCTAGGGCTGTCGCGATAAACGCAAAATTTAAATTGGTCAAGCCTATCGCAGAGGATGGCAATCACGCAACAACCGCAATGTTCATTCTGTACACTTCAGGGCGTGTTAAATTAATAAATGAGTGCTTCAAAAGTTCCACAACCGTAACAAGCTCTGTAACGGTTCAAGGATGGATCGCCATGGGCTGTACATGACCCGACTTCAAACTCTGAGGCTGCAAGTGTTGCCTTGTTTTGTGTTGTTTTATTGTTTATTTTAAAGGTTAGCTAATCTGGCGTTAGCATATTGCGTTGCTAATGTGGCTGGCACGCTTGGCGATGTTGGACTAACGTTGAGATCCTGAGGAACAGTCCAAAGAAACTGTGGACAGTAAGCCTCATTTGAAGCTCACTAACCAAGGAGCATAGTGTGTCGGATGTCTGCAGCTGTTTTTCATGTTGCTTTCTGTGGAAAGTAAGTTATAATGTTACTACAGTGCAGTGGTTAGTTGACAGCCATTCCGGCGCGTGTGTGCTATGTAAATTGAGTTGATAGACATGCCCTGAAGGTAATGATATAGCTACGTGTGAAAAAGACACAGTCAAACTACAAAAAGGAGTTTGCTTAACAATATTGTTGACTAGCACTCAGCAGCTAGCTTGCTCAGACCATAAAGCTGCTGCTAGCGACACAGACACTCTTACTCTGCTATATGGCACCAAATTACTTCATTGATGAAAAATGCGATAATGCCGCGCTGTTGACCCCCAACATATTATTAAAAGGGCTAAATGGGCTTTTAAAAAGTGGGCTTTTTAAAAAGGGCTCATTTATATGCCCTTTTACATTACACATAGGCATTTGACTTATTGTTAGTATAAAAATGTGGATTAGGGCAGCTTTAAGTTTGCTTTTGATCTTTGGAGCAATGACTTCTGTAGTTAGATACATCTGATTTTTGATAGTTTGGTTTGTGGCAGACTCAAGACGCCACTGGTTCACCTTAAAACATCATACAGCTGCTTTTCAGCAATTTGTGTCAGTTTTTCACACTCCTTAACTGCCTCCATAGTAAACAGAGATAAAATATGTTTTATGTTTAAAATCAAAAAAGGATGCCCGCTTCCCTCTATGTGATCCACATACAAAAATACAGGAACATCTTGCTCTTTGTTTTATGAAATGATCAACGACAAACAAGTAAGACGTCTTTCATCCCGTTTCTCTCATGGAGGATGCCTTCATGCTGCTGATCCCAAGTGCAGCAAGGTCAGCCCAGAGAGTGCTAACTCCATTAAAGACTGATCCTGCTGAGGCAGATTCAGTCTGTCCGTCACCTGCTATCCTCCTTCAACCACAACACCGATAATATCAGCAGAGCATAAAAATGTCTATTTTTGCAAAGGCGTGCTTAGACACTCATTAATCTTGCTCTGAAGAAGAGACTACACCTAATAATGGCTAAGAGGTGCAGGGAGGCGGAAGTCTCTCACATACACCTGTCACCGTCCATCTGCTGTAGAAAATTCACACCTGATCCACACTGCAGAGAGGAGACGACACGGTCTACATGCAGCATCTATGTGCACACAAGGAACCCTCATTCTGTAGAAAGCAGTGCAGATATCCATACCATAATACTTAGCTGACACCTGGACAAGGACACAGCACTTCCAATTAGCCCCTCTCTTTCTATCAGAGCACCATGTAAAGCGTTCATGCACCTTGTAATTACCAGAGCAGGGGACGCGTTTCATTTAAAACCAACACTACTGACACAGCCCTTGAGAGAAAACAAGCCTCAGACTCATTCAGACTGAGTAACGGACAGGAGAAAGTCATCAGCCATCCTCTGGCAGACTTAAAAGTTTAAATCTAATACTGTGCTTAGACCACTTCACAAGTCACAGTCACACACAAAAAAAATAAACAATAAAACAGATTGACACGAATGTTGAGTAACCTACACTTTAAGAAGAAAGGACATCTTACGCAAACACGGGACCAGGAAGCGGTGAATCATTTAGACCTTATAAGCACATCCTATTCTGATAAATCACACAGGGCAGTGGTTCCTGATGACAGGTTTTCTCGGTGCACAGTGCCCTATTAAATACAGCCTGCCAACAGCAAGGTCCTATGAAGGAAATGCAGCTCACATTATGGCCCACAAATGCAGCTGGGAGCGCAGACGCCCACAGCGGATGGCTATGTAAGAAAGTAGGGAAAGTCCACTTAAAGCTCATTTGTCCGTTCCCCTTCTTGCGGAGGCTGAATGGACATAATACTTGTACCATCAGGCTGTATGACTACTCACCCTCTTACACCTACAGTGACCCTCACTCCGTTTGTTTCTGAACCTGGAACAGATTCACTAGAGTTTAATTTCGCTTGCTCATCCATGTTTGGGACAAAAGAGACGAAGATGGAAGTGAGGCTTAGGAAGCTCCTCCCGAGAGCTGAAACCAACAACAAATAAGAGCAGGATTTACAGGTTAACAAAGCTAATGCAAAAATATGCTGACAGGATTTGTTAGTTTTTTTTGGGGGGGGGGGGGGATCATGTTTGACTGCCCAGAGAACAAGCCCACTAATCTAAACAGCTGCACAGCCATTTTTTAGACAGCTTAACCTCTCTATAATCTGCCTGAACTCTGGACACTTATTTCTAAACACAGACTGAGATTAGCAGCCTATCAGAGACTTATTGCAGAACTACAAAAGCTATACCACAATAAGCTGCTCAAAAATCCCATGTTTCTGTTTAAGCAGACTCAACACAAGGAGTAGAGCGCCATACATCAACACACAGAAACGAGTGCCTAAACAACTCCTCTCAGGAAGTTTATAATCTTGTGAAGATTGTTAATAACCCCAGATGTCTATGCGTTTCTCATGGAGAGCCCTGTCCTCGGAGCGCTCAGACACTCAGCCAGGAATGAGGGGCACAGCTGGTCTTGATGACTCCAGCGCTGCTGCTTTTGAAGGCTGAGCTCAGATAACTGCTGCTCTGGTCGGTTAGTGCACATCTGAAATTACACCTCCACCTTCCCTGAGTGCCCTGCCCATGCAGTCCCTCCACTCCTCTATATCTCCACATATACAGTCTGGAAGAGATCAGAAATGAAACCCTAGCTTCAGCCGACAGTTAAATTATGAGAATATTATGAGTAACTACAAAGAAGGTGAAGTGTCAACCTGTAAGTTCGGCATTGCAATTTTCCGAGCATTTACTGAGCACTGAATTTTGATATACAGTAAGATGAGGGGGAAAAATGTATGTTTAAAGAGGCTACACAATCAATACTTTTATACCAACAATGGATCAAATGACAATGTGAAAGGGGTCACCTGAACTTATAGGGGACTAATTTGCAGGAGCTTTATAGCAAGATTTAGCTAACAGTTTAGCTGTCCAGCCTGCATCTTAAGTGTTTTGGTTTACGCTCTCCTCTGTCATAGCGCCATTTTCAGTGAAGAGGCTTTAAAAACCCACTGTACACTACCGGCTCAGCACCAAATACCATACAGGCAGAGTTAGTGACTAGCCGGTGAGCATGGTGGAGCAGCTAAAGGAGCTAGATATTTCCCCCAGCAGTTAGTGGAGACTAAAAACAGAGCAAAAAGAGAGTGAATATTGGATTTACATCATAAGCATGACTCCAGATGAAAGATAATATTGCTCCCTATCTGCTGGATGTGTAAATAAGCAAGTTTGTTAACAAGTTCACCATGTCAACTTAAAAGGTGATTCCACAAGGTTGCAGGTTTAAACATACAGGTTCAAACATATTTAACCTCTATTTTTACCAATCAATAATAATTGATTTAGAGACATTTAAAACTATAATTTTAAGTTGTCAAATTCTAACCTCATTCTTATAATAAGCAATTTCAGCCTATGGTTTAATCAATGAAGCTGATCTGTTCTCAGCTGCCTCGAAACTGCAATAGTGCCACATTAAACTGCTGGTGAAATGATCCCCCATTGCACATCTGTTTTTCACAGACAGATAGTCTGTGCATAAAGTAAAGAAATGAAACATCCTTGAAGCATAACTCCTGCCTCTTTTGTCCTGGAATCTATTTTCTTTTTTTCCCACTGATGCTGTAAGATCAAGCAGTCACACACACTCAACATCTAAACACTAACACAGGATCACAATGATCTGTGATTCTTCAGAAAATAAATCGCATATTCCATATTTTGTTGCTTTGTTTTTTAAATGAATTAACCTTACTGGGATTTATGTGGAACTGTCTCTTCACCTCTTGCACGTAAATCTTTTCTCTTCTCAGACTTCATCTGGTTCGAAACCACTCAGAGCAGTCAATGTTTGCCTAACTAGGTAACTGGGTTTTTACTATTATTAGTAGTATTTTTAGAATATCAACATTCAAGCAATGGATAAACTGATTTTTTGAAAAGGCACTACACAATTAAACACTAACACACACTATTTAATATCAGTGTGAGTATTAATGTGACACAAAACATGATCATCCCATCAGACAGAGATATATTGCTATAGTGATGCAACTCTTAGATTTTCTTCATAAATTATAGATCTGGTGGAAAAACATGAGAAAATGTAGTCTGTATAGAAAATGGCTGGTCTGCTGAATGCTGTTTCACCATGGTAGGATAAAAGTGGAGTATTGTTAGTGCATACAAAGAAAGCAGCTCTCTGTCACACCTGTACTCTGTCTGCAGGGGGCAGAGACAAAGAGTTGCCAGTCAGTTTTTAGGTTTAATTAGACAGCTATGTGTAAAAGCAATAATGCAGATGTTTCGTGAGAGTTGCGACCCTTTCACACATCAGTGTTGGGTGTGTAAATCAGGTTTCCATCAGCACAGTTCTAATGCATTGTTTGAGTGGATAGTAACATCTATTGTTCACTTACTTTAAAAGAAAATGTTCTGGCAAGTAAAAAATAAATAATTTAGCTTTAGTTTTACATAATACATGTCTTTTCAGTTCTGAGGGTTAAAAACATAGTCCACTCTATTTGACTTTTGTCCTTGTCACAACCTCTCAAAGGCTTTGAAATCCAGGGAGCACATAATTATTCAGCAGCTGCACACACAATCAAAATGACACTTTTCTGACGCAATGTCACTATAACCTGGAAAGAGGCTTTGTATTTTCTTCCCTGTCCTGTTTATGCTGCTCAGGAAGGGAAATACAAAGAACAGACTGGTGCCTTTGATTCCAGTGGACTACTGTTAAGTGTGAATGTGTGTGGGTATTCTTATTTTAATGAGTTTCAATGTTGCAACCTCTGCTATTCTTGAAGGTGACGTGATCATGCATTTCGGTGACATTTAAATAAGGCTGCTCAGACTGAAAAACCACCCCACTTCCTGTTACTAATAACATACAACTCGCAGTACTTCAAAAAAGGCAACCAACACCAAAACCCCCCACTCAAAAAGAAAAACACTTGCCTTGACACTTGTATGTTTTCCCTCGGCTTTTAAATACTTTAACTCCCCTCACTCGTGTGATGTGAAGCCCGATTAGGAACATCTAACTTTTGTGTTTAATTTAAAGCACTTGGTCCGAAAAGCGGAGATGATATCTGGCTGTCACTAATTAAATGGCTCCAAACAAAGGCTTGCTACAGTTGAGAAGCAGTGCAGCTGTGAGTAGGAAAGGGTATAGGTAAATAAACACATTTCAAGTAGCAGCCTGTCAATCTTTATAAAACGCACTTTTTGAGCACAAGAGCGGGTTATTTCAATCATGATGAATGAGGAACACAGACATGTCAAACACTAATGCAGGAATTTATATTATTTCTCAGTGAAGAAAGAACATATTATATTATTAATAGCTTGGACATCTCCCCCTGGAGCGCTTTTCTTGGTCTGAGTTTCCTGTTTTGCATGAAGCTGTTCAACAATAACTGAGTGTTTAGGGAACAATAAACCTCTAAATGTTCTCTTCAAGTTGTAGAGCAGCGCTCAGGCCTGGCTTCTGTGTGAGCTGTGAATGAACTCCGTTTCTTCTGTGAGGAGAGACCTGATTTTGTCTCTTGTTTTTTCTCTCTTTTTTTTTTTTAAAAGGACTCAAAGGCACCATGCAGGAGAGCTCCATCATCATCAACATCATCATCATCATCATCACTGGCTGGTACACAGTGAACTCTGCTGAGTGTTTCAATAGGCTAATGCTCCTCATGTTTATTAAACCGTGTGTGCGTGTGTGTGTGCGTGTTCGTGCGCGCGTGTGTGTGTGAGAACCTTAAAGAGCCAAGAATAAATGAGCTGCAGTTAAATGAGCTTCCCGTTATGATCTCCGTGATCCGGTTAAGTGACGCAAACAAAGGGTTTTCTACTGGGCTTCATCTTCATCCGCGCGTTTTATGTAAAAGAATCCAAAATACTGTAACGTTTGAATCAAACACCGTGCGTGCACATCCTCCTGTGCAGCCCCGCGTCCTACACAAAGCGCTCTGAAGCAGCAAATGCAGATCTGTATAGAAATGCTGCGGAAAGCGAACAAAGCCTTACCTTAAAATCTGTGTCGGTCCTCGCTGGATGCTGCTGCTGCCCGGCGGTCCATTTTTCCTCCTGTTCGCCTTGTTGCACAGCGAGCACGCGGGCTCGGTTAGCTGGTCTCTCCGTGCACAAGGAGACACTGCGCGGGGCGGAGGAGCTGTGTTGTCCGTTACACTGTTGCTGGCCTTTTTTCTCGTATCCACATCTGATTTTTGAGGGGCGGAGTCAGAGAGGTCTGATTTTTTTTTCCCAGCGAGGCAACGAGGTGGCTTGCCGGCCTGGAGAAAAGGAAAGGAGGAAAGGGAGAAAGGAAAGGGAGGAAGGAAGGCTAGGCCTATTGATAACTTCCCTGCAGGTCTGTCCATTTCAAAGGGAAATAGCCTACATGTAGCCAATTAGTTTTCTTGCCCCGCCATGAAAATAACCTACTGTAAAAGAGCTATATGTTGCTTTTACATTTTGTTGTTTTTGTAAGGCTTTAACAAAGAAGATCTAACTGGTTAATTAGAGATGATTACAGGTGTTGATAGGTGGATTCTGTTATTTTGTTTGGACAAAGCCAGTGTGACTGGTCTAATTAGCTTATTGGTTTGTGGGTGTAGTCTTAGCCTAGTCTATATTTAGTCTGCCTAATAAATATGAAAGTGATTTCCATCTCGTCCTCTAACTAGACAATAAAGTAAACAACTTTACCCTACTTCTCAAAATGGCATACTAATGCTTTTAGGGAAAGAAAGTCAAGTCAAGATAACTTTCCTTTATTTGTTCAGCGGTTTAAACCAGTGATTCCCTACCTATTTTGGCTTGTGACGTCTTAACACAATATGCGACAAAGTGTAATGGAAAAAGACTTGGCAAGTAAAGCATGAAGAATGTGACTTAAACGGCCACTGAAGAGACAAAAGGTAGCGGCGGACAAAAACATCAGATCTGTGTGGAGCGATGACGAAACTGTGACTTTCCTCAAATTAATACATGAAACAAACATTAGGCCAATGCCATTTGTCCGCTATGTTTTCTAACATTTGACTGATGCTCTTTTAATTATGTCATCTCATTGCGCCCTCTTCTCCTGCAGTGAATTGACGACAGTCGTTCAGACTTGGCCTCAGGTGACTTCAGTGACCACAACGACTGTCTTTACAACATCACCTTGACAACATTACATTTATTCATTTTGCTGACGCTTTTATGCTAAGCGACTTACAGTTGCTATATATATGTCTGTCAAAGGCAGGTATCTTATCCATTGCGCCATCATCACCCCACAGAGGTTAAATGGCTGGGATTTCCCACAAGTCAGCCAGAACTGAAAAAGCCCCTCAGATGAGAATCTTACATAATGTTGCTTTAATGTTGTTTCCAACTGTAAGTCATCTGTTGGTTAAGATTATCAAACAGGACGGTTTCATAACTGTGGGGCAGCTACTGAGAAAGTGAAACCTGAAATATGCAGTTTTTAGACTACATGGTCCTATAAGCAAATATCAAGACTTTACTTTCAACTGACAGGGAGCCAAAGACAGTTTGCAAGTAGTGGGGTAATATGGTCCCATTGGTCTTGTTAAAAGCTTTAGGAAATGGAAATCTACAAATCTACAATTCCATGACAATTGAGCAAACTCCATCTGATAAAGAAGATCATGTGATTTCACCAATTTAGTAGATCCAAAATAGATACTTAATGGACTTTGAGGTGGTTTTGTTTTGTCAACTGTGTCCAAGATCAAGAATCAAATAAATTAATAACCTAGATTTTGTTATCTGCTGTTAGTACTCATGATTTTGGAAGTGATTCCAATCTTGTATTTTGAATTTTGGTGCTGAAGCTGCCTTTTGTTTTTTCCTTTTGTGCCTTTGTGTGTTACAGTAAATAGAGAAAAAAGCAGTGGAGCAAGACAGTTTAGACACTTGACTAAACATTGTTAAGGCCTATAGGTGGAGCAAAGAAACTGAAACACACATGTTGTAAAGTGTCAATGTTTTTCTGCATAGCGTGTGTGTGTGTGTGTGTGTGTGTGTGTGTGTGTGTGTGTGTGTGTGTGTGTGTGTGTGTGTGTGTGTGTGTGTGTGTGTGTGTGCCAGAGAGAAGATAGTTTGTGTTATTGTGCTGTGCGAGGATTAGCCAGTGTAGTGCGGGTTGTGCAGTGCTCTCCTAATTGCCTCATCAGTAAATGTCAAACGTTCAAATGGCTCCGCCATCTAGATTTATTTATTCATTTGTACTCCATCAGATGCAGGCGCTGCTGCTGCATGCTGCAATTACTGCTGCATGGCCAAATGTGCCAATGAATAATAAATCACAACACAAAAGAGATCTAACCAGCTGTCTTTGAACCATGAGACCAACTAGAAAGTAAACTTGCATAGCATTTACAGTAGGATGTTCACACGGTATATGTGGACTATATAAATATGTATAATGAACAAATAGTAAGTTTCTCTGGAAAAAAGCATTAGCAAAATAAATGTATAAATGTTGTGAAAAAAAATATCCTTACAAACAACCACATAATGTTTGAAGATGGCTGTAAAGTTTTGTAAACATGG
Organism: Micropterus dolomieu; assembly: GCF_021292245.1. NCBI lineage: Eukaryota > Metazoa > Chordata > Actinopteri > Centrarchiformes > Centrarchidae > Micropterus > Micropterus dolomieu. The sequence goes on along the minus strand of NC_060156.1, from coordinate 17,417,784 downwards.
TATCTATGATGTGATCTGTAATAAACAGATCACACGAATGATCATTGTGTTGTATACAAGTAGGCTGTAAACCTAGCCCCAGGCACCAACCTCATGAAGGCAAAATAACCACAAACATTTGCATTGATGCTCACACTGGTCCGCATCTTGCTGAAAGTGCACTCTCAACGTAAGCGATTCTCAAAATAACGCAACAAGAGGCATTGGCTCGATTGCACACATGCTGTTCTCTTCAAAGTCATGCTTAATAACAGGGCATTTGGAGGCAGATGATTCACACAAACTCACGGGTGGGCTCAGAGACTGTGACTGAAAACTGGAGATTGTGAGTGGGCTGTGGGAAGTGCGTTTCTTGCCCAGAGCCATATGTTAAGACCTGTGTACTGAAATGTCTCATACAGTCATCCCGACAGCCCCCAAGCAGGTCAGCGGCCCTTTGTTGTACACCTGAGTCAGGTGCTTATCGTCTTTCTCCAGGTGCGTGAGAAGTGTGTGCATGTAAATCATGACAGAAGAGTGCAGTGTGTGTTAGGGCTGCCACCTTCCTGAAATGGTATAAGAGAGCCAAGCCGCAAACAGCTGTTTCTATGCACCTGCCCCTGCTGAGCTGACAGAGAATCATTCATAAATTCAACAAATATTTATGTGAGTGCTCTGATTAATAAATGTATTAGTTGATTTTTGAACAGCAGCCTTGTTACCAGCCGTGACAGCTTGACTGGTATTGTTTGAGTCCGTGTGTGTGTCATTATGGCCTGTAGACAGGTTAAAACAGTTCAAGATAAAGTCATGAGAGCTTACAGGTGTGCAGTTGAGATTAAACTGAAATGAACAACTGCTGTTAGAGGGAGGAGTTTATGTGAACAATTAACTATGTTTTCTAATGCTTTTCCTTCAGACACACCCTGCCTTCATGTGACTCCTCTCACTAAAGATATAAAGTACTTGTGTACTTGTGTTTTAGTTGTTGTGTGCACATAGCTAAACCTGTCCTTTTATGAGAATAAAGGTTATAATGCTATAAAAAAAAGTGGGTAAAGCCAGCACTGACATCTCTTCCTCTGTGTTCATGTACTGTAGGCTTTTTTTGTCTGTGCTCAAAACACCACCACCAGCACTTCCCTCATCATAGCTACCTGCGTAATCATCACTGGGACTCAAAACTGTGTGATTGAGATGAATCAGAGAGCAGTCAAAGCTTTCTGCCACCGCTAAAATCACATCCAAACATCTGGCCATCAGTCTGATCTACCCCACTTTGTTGTTCCTCTCAACTAATTGTGCCCATTAGAATCCTGCAAGAGCGTGACGGTTTCCATGGCAATACAAGGATGTGCTCGGGTGTTTCAAGCCTTAAATATCCTGGTCATTTCATGCCATCTGTTTCCCCTGATCGCAATATCTCGACTGATTTGGAAATTATGAGAGTCAACACATCACAGAAGCTCGCTGACTTAATGAGCTTGTTCACGTCAACAAAATGCTGGTGGTTTTGTTTGATGAAGGGTTGACAGATTTAAGGAAGAGACTTCTGAGAGCATTTTATTAAGTTCATATTAAATCCTCACACACTACAGAGTGAAGTACACCATAATTGTGAAATTAGCTTGACAGACTGAACAAAATTAGTTTTATCAGGTGGCTATAGCCCATTTGAAGGGTCTGATGAGCTCATCTCTGTGGTGTGCACCGGTATATAGAAAAGAGAAGCAAATGATCTGCTGGTAATGATTGTGAATTACCACATTCTGTTATTTTTGGAAACATACATTTAGGGGCAATATGTAGCTTTCAGCGGCCAGTAGCAGTGCAGTTTAAAGATTGCAACCAGGTGTGTGCTCGTACGTGCGCTTTAGCTGCTTCTAAGCTGCTTAGATTGTAGAGATAGATATAGAAATATTAATCATCAATATCAATATGTCAATATGAACATACTACACACTGTTAGATCAGTTAGATTCTCCACAATTCAATCATTCAGTTAATTTAACGGAAACTACAAGCCCCAAAGTCTAATTCTTCTAGATTTATCAGTGTAACCTGCATGGTACAAAAGGGGAAAAAAGTGCAGACTCCTGTTACCTCTAAAGCGCTTGTTAAGTATGAAAGTTCCTTGATTATTTATATTCCTTTAGTCTGTAAAGGTCCACCGATCAAAAGATTCAAAACAGCTTTTCATAAAAATTTATCCAAGTTGTGAATGCTGTCATTGAAGTCCATCGCTCTCTGTCTGCTAACTTCTGCCACACTTTTCTCATCCTGCACCCTGTTGTTGTTTTTGTTACGTTGTTGCCTAAAAAATAAAAGCACATAAGCCGTCTGTCGGAGCTAGATCATATGGATGGCGTTTGATATTATTTGATAATAAAGTTTATTATTTTGTCGGTTCAGTATCTGTTATTTACTCTGTTTTGGTTCTATGTCTTTGTTCCCAGTCCTGTGCCTTAGTTATAGTAGTAGTAGTAGTAGTATGTTTTAGTATTTACTTCTAGTTCCTTGTCTGCATTATTTTAGTTTAGTCTGCTCTGTATTCTGTGTTCTCATTTAGGTTCTGTCTGTTATGATCCCTGTGTTATAGTTGGTCAGTGTTTGTCTGTTTGTATGGGTTTCTGTTATTGTCTGAAGTTAGATTCTTGTCTGATATTTTGTTACATGTGTTCTGTCCTGTCTATTGACCTGTGTCCAGTATCTGTTATATAGTTAGTCTGTGTGCTTCTGTGTTCTACCCATGTCTGCTATGAGTTCTGTTTTATCCCATCCTCAGTCTGTTTTCCCCTGTTGGTGTTAGTTTGTTGTGATCTGTCTGCTTGTGTCTGTCACCCCAGTAATCCCTCTGCATGTCAGTCTCTCTGTTTTCCCCTCTGCTCTCTATCTGCCTGCCTGTGTCTCGTAAGTCTCATGTCTGTCACCTGTGTTGCTCCCGCCCTGCTCATTAGTCCCTGTGTGTGTATATATACCTGGTGTTTCTGTTTAGCGTTTGTCCAGTCATTGTGGTGTGTTCCAGTGTTCTGCAGTATGTTGTCCTGTTTGCTTGCCTTGCTCGTCTTGTCACCCTGTTTTGGATTTCTGCTGGGTTACCTTGTTTTGGACTCTGTTTTATCAGCCACTCTGCCCATAAGTGTGCTCGCCTTCTGTTTGTCTCAATAAATCTTTTGAACTGTACCTGCACTATCCGTGTCCTGCACTTGGGTCCTCTTACCTACCTGCTTCACCACACAAATCCTGACAGTGGGTCACATAATTTACAGTGACTGACACAGTAGAGAGGCTGTGTACCTGAGTGTCGGTAAATACTTTGGCATTGGTATGCCAAATATCTGGAAGAGCCGGCGGACTCAACATCCACATCCAGCCAATAAGAGCAGGGAGCTACTTTTCACCACAAACTTTTTACTCACCTCCAGCTCTCTCTGTAGCTTTTCATGACAAAACGTGGTTTGGAGACCAGCGTCGGGTGACAGAGTCATCAGCTCGCGTAGTGTATGACCCCCTGACACCGATCAGTCACGTAGTGTGAACACCACAGCGACTTCAAGACTCCAGTCACAAGACAGCAAGTTGTGTAGTGTGAACAGCACGGCCATCGGCCGAAGCTGAAAGTCGTGTAGTCTGAACGAGGCATAAACTGTCAGACTTTTCAACTCAAATTCACCCTCAGAACTGCTCCATTGAAAAAATTATTTCTGTTTAACGTGTATATTGTCTGCTACCTAGAAGGGAGTTACAAACTCAATTTCACTGCATAACCTGTTGTATTGTGACTAAATAAATCTTCCTACCTACCAGTTGGAGAAACTAGCAAGAGACATCTTGTTGGCGCACCATGTGGTCGTTTATCATGCGTGTTGCTGGCGTGCTGTTTCCTTGTGACTTAAAATAATAAAAATAAGGTAAAATAATAAACTTTCAAAAGGTTGAACTTAAAGTTGGATATGTCAATCCATTTATTCTCATAAAAAAAAAAAAACAACTATTCAACAATAAACTTTCAACCAAAGTCAGTCTACATGATTACACACCATGCTTCACAGTCAAAAACCATGCACATCGCTGAATGCCACACCTGAATTATTTTCATGGGCAGAGGACACATTACTGGATTTTTTTTTGTGTGTGAGAGCATTATCTATTTCTATCACTGGACTTTAGCTGGCCTACCTGTCTGTCTACTACCCACCTAACTGCATTCCTGCAGGCACTCTGCCTGTTCACTCAATGGGCATGAAAATGTGTTTTGAAGGCAGGGTGTGTTTTTTCGTGTTGGATACTTTCAATATCTAGATCTCTTGCTAGTTTATCCAACATTAAACTACCCTATCTTTACGTAAAAGTAGCAGTACTACAGTATAAAATACTGATTGATGTCGGGATGTAAAGAGAATTTCAACAAATATAACAATATGCTTTATAAATTGCCTGCCCTAGCTTTAAAGGTGGGCTAAGCAATGCAGGAGAAATCCAATGAAAAACCATGATATAGAGCAAACAACAACACAGCAAGTAATGCAACTAATGTTAGCTAAGTTGTGGGTTAGCAAACTGTTGGTCCCAGAGCCAGCACACCAGCTCCAGATAGGGATGCTTACAACTGTTCTGCTGCTATAGCTAACATCATAACAACTGCATGTCTTGGCAAACTGGAAAGTAAGCTGAATGTCTGTGGGCAAATCATTTAACGTTACCTGACACACAAATCATGGCTGGAATTGCTGGAGTAGTGTTTGTTTCCAAATTGACAGAGCCTGGGCTGTGTAGAAAAACTAGATAGTTTTTCAGTGCACAAACAGAACTGACAGCAAGCGGACAGCGAGGAGATATTCGCTGAATTTGACAAAACCACGTGTATTGGACTTAAATTGCTTACCTCGCCTTCAGTAAAAGATGTCAAGGTTAACCTTTCTCCTTGGAACTCTTTCCAAAACAGGGAATTTGTCATGACCCAAAGTGGGATAAATTGCTGGTAGAGCTACCAACATCAGGGGATCACCAAAATTCATCCTCAAGATTTCATGACAATGCATCCAACAACTGTCAAGAAAATTCAGTATGAACTAAATTGGTAGACAGACCAACCAACCAACGTTGCCATCCCTGGAGCCATGCCCTGTTGCTAAAAACAAATACAGGTATTGTTTGAGTGTGACGACATAGAAAATCAGGACAAGGAGGAAGGAGTTTGGACTGAAATGGTGGTATGATTTGAAAAGCAGTTTTATGAATGATGCACAACTTAATTAGGACATTTTTTATCAAGCAACATACTTGCAAAGAACTTGTAAAAAATAATCAAGGGAAAGCCTCTCTTGTTGGCCTGAGAATAGGGACAGTAAATAATCAGTTTTTTATTTTTAAATGGTTATGAAAAAGCTGTCTTTGTGATGGTCTTGGCTCAAAAAACATCTGATGTGGTGCACATTTCACAAAGGATCCAGTTATATAATCTTGGAGGAGTGGTCTAGTCAGAAGAAACAGTCTATGCAATGAGGCAGGTAGGGTTGGAGACTTGTGATTTAGCAGGTTGTATTTGCTCCACACTCAGTGGACGTGCTACACCTGTGACACCTGTTCAAGTTCTATCTCATCTGCCACAAAACACTGCTGTAGTGGGAGGGAGTTTCTCTCCAGATCATTTTAGAATCCCATGATTCTGTTTTTTAACGTCACTGTGTGTGAAGCAGGTCCTGTCACCATAAATAATTCATGTACTCTATGTACACAACAAACTCCTTTCTACAGCTCTGACTCACCTCCTTTCTACCGGCGTCTTCCTGGAGCTCTTCTCACAAGGTTTCAGAGCAAGACTTGTCCTTAAGCAAGACTTCTGTTTCTGGTTAAATACAAAGGGTGTTATCAGGCGTTACTCATAGGGATCCTTTCCATGATGTTGTTAGACCCCTGGTAAAACAGTTTGAGCCTGTTGGTGGCAAAAATAAATTTATGTGGATGTAATTTTGACGGTAACAATTGACAAAAAGGAATCCATTGTAGCCACTGCAGCTCGTTTGTGGCCTCCTGGTGAAGCCATCTACTTCATGGGTTCTAAAACTTTTGAAACGACACTAGTTATTTCGACCCCAAAATATGTGAAAATAGAGCCCAGGTTTAAATATACCAAAATTACCCTTTAATAGAGAAGACAAAATATTTAGTTTAGCTGCACACGCTTTTGTTTTTCGTTTTTTCTTGTTCCACAACCATCACACAAAACTAACACAAACTCAAAGAGGAACTAAAGGAGCACTGTAGATGGTAAATCAAAGCATAACAGAAAGTGAGTCCACATGAACCACTTAAACCTTCCCAAACCCCACAAACACATCCAAGAGACATATAAAATGGTGACAGTTGAGCCTTAGGCTGAAGGCTCCATGAGGTACTGTGAGGGACCAAGCTGTCAGGCATGAAGAGTCAGAAAGTAGGTATCCAAAAAATAGATATTTTTATTTACAAAACAAACACAAAAAAACTTATTTATGAAACAAAATAGAATGTTCTGGACCCATAAAAGAGGTCAGCTAAACAGAACTTAAATCAGGTAACATAACCTCAACATAAGTTGAACAAAACAGACCTGGACTAACTAAACAGACCTAACAAGAATGAGATATGGGGGAAACTTCTATAGTGGCTGATCAGGCCATTCTGACGCAAAGAGGGTAGACAAACACATAATATATAAACAAACAGCAATAGATTCAACAAATGTTAAGCCAGTGCAACCTAATATGAATTAAGGGTAAATCCACCAACTAATTATAACAACAAAGTATAACTAGCAAAGAAAAGAACATGAAAACTTTGTGGCCTGCTAGTGCGGCCATCACAGGTACCATGACAGATATCACACTGAATTAATCCAAACAAAGTTCAAAGCAAGTATGAATTATTTACTATGGATGAGGGTATAAACCTCAAAACACAAAATGACTTAAATTCCAATGTGATACAACCACTTCATCTGCCTCTGCTGTTTTAATTTATTCGTTGACACTGTTCCTTTCATACCAGTACCAAAACCACAGGGCTTACTAGAACAATGCACCATATCAGGATCATGGATAAAATTGCTCAAGACAAACCTGAAATGTCACCACTAGAACACATTACTGAGATAATGCCACTGCAACTCATCAAAAAGGCAGGAATAGACAAGCAGAAAAAGCTTTCTTAGATTAATTCAGTCCAAAGGTTAGGTAGGCTGGCTGGCTGTCACATTACATTCACTTCTTTTGTTCCCCGATATACTTTGTTCCACCTAAATATTACATGTGCATTAGGAGGCCCAGTGGATGATGGATGTGATGAGATACAGGCTACACCTGTTTTTTTCCACATTTCCTTCGGTGCTCCACACCACTGGATGAACTCAACGACTCGAGAGGGGGAGATGTAGGAGCCCTAGAGTGGACTGTTTACACCTCCACGTGTTCTCAACATGTAACAAAGACATACATGGTGCTTTCCAAGAAGCATTTTGACCCTTTGCTCCAGATCTCCTGACAATAGCGGCCTTTATGATGTTAGAAAACCAAATTTTTTCCAGTGTGGCCAGTGGATCATACTGCTGGCCCAGTCGTGTGTTATAAACCAACTTCAACCAGTCACTCAGCCGCCTGAAACAACTGAATCACTCATTTACGACCCTTAATCAAATCACTGGATTTTTTTTACAGCCGAGGTGTGACACACTGCACAAGCTTTGAGCTCATAAATTGTAATAAATGCTTGAAAATGATTTGGATGTAAATGCAGATTCACCATGTTTGTACGAATAAACATATGTCTGGCTGTGCCACCTCCTCATTTCCTAGTTTTTCCACTGTTTTCCCCCTCCCCTGTGTTTCTTGTCAGTCTCCTGCCTGTGCTCTCAGTGTTTGTGTTATCTGGTCGTGGCACCCCGAGGGCTTTTTCACAAAAGCAGAATTTAGAAATCCAGGATAACAGAAAAAGCTAGGCTTGACCTAGTGTGGTAATGCTGCATTCCAAGCAACTCTGAACTGGGAAATTTCCAACCTCCAATTTCCTACTTGTGAACTCGGAGAAAAAATATGTACATTGACTTCACGAGTAGCAACTGAATTACGTTACAAAACAATGGCAGCTCCCATGGATGCACACACTGTAAATGGTCAACCATAAACTAAAAGGCAACAAAAAGTATATTTGCATGTATTTAAATTGAAATAATACATACGATCATATAGTAAAACCTGTTCTGCATGTACATTGATGTAGAAATATGTATTAGGTAGCTGGCTACAGTAAAGAATCTCATAAAGTCATCTTCTCTGCATAAAAGTTATTGTTAAAAATGCCAAAACATTAGGAAGAGTAATCTACAACACTGACTGACTTGAGGGTTACCAACTGATGTAGCTAGAGGGGTACACAGTTAACTAGTAATGTATAGGCTATTTATGTCAGTTGTTGCAGTTAAACTGCCATCCTTTGAAGTAACACCTAAAACACTGCTGAGGATGCAACTGTGTGTACACTTTGTCACGGTCAGCCATGGTTTTCGTTCACTTTCGTCGTCATGCACCACCATGCACCTGGAAGTCGGAAGTTTCAACTGGAAAATATCCCAGTTCTGACCGGTCTCGAACGCGGCAATAGCGCATCCTGGCAATCAGTTTCGCAAAGGCCAAACCAGGCTCAGTAGGAGCTACTATGTCAAGCCAGGTGTAAGTAATTCAGATAAATGTGCATCAACAGTTTTCTTCAAGAGACCACATGGTCGATCACAGATTTATTGATGCTGAAATGGAAAAGACGTGTGCAGCATACTTTACACACCGTGAGTAACAGCGCATAAAGGTTTAAGATGAAAAATGCACATAATATTAAAAAAAAGAAAGAAAGAAAGACGGCTGAAGTATTAAAACAGCGAGAAAAGGTGTGGCAAACAGGGGACTGACTGAATAAGTATGTAGCTGAAAAAATACTGAAACTGATATTTATAACGTTACCAATTTTATTTATATAGCTCCAATTCACAACAAGTTATCTCCTTGTATTGTATATCTATCTATCTATCAAGTAATTTTGTGTTGAAAATGGTGTCATAAGGGCTCAGATTATGGGTATGCACAATTCTGTGTTCACAAGAACACTATTTAGAAGTAATGTGTTTTATACATTTATACTAACAAAATAAAATATCACCCAAAAGCCAGGCAGGACTTGGACTTGGTCATGGTACTTCGGCTGCAGCCAAACTCTAGTATCTTTTCCTTGTGTTGATTGACTTTTTGCCTGGCATTGTTTTTGCTTATGCTTCAGCTTCTTTCCCCTGTTAGAGATCTCAGCCTACCTGCGGCATTCAGAGTCTCGCCAGCTCTCTGTCGCCTGCCTAGCTCACTATCCTTACCTGGAATGTAAGCATGGTCTGGGTTTTGTGGAAGTAAGGCTCAGAAGCCAACTTACTGTAGCCTCTTACCGCTTTAAGTGTCAGCAGCAAATCACACAATACAGAGACAGTCATAAACTGTATTTATGGTGATTTTGTCAGATGACTTAATGATAATAACACAGTCATTTTAATGAACACTTTAAACTTATCTGCACAGTATACAGTAGGTGATGATAGAAAACAGTAGGAGACATAATTGAGGTTTAACTGAGGCTCAGCAGTGCAAGAGGGCTGTATCTGTCCCACTCATGTTGACTGTGATGCCAATATGGAAGAAAAGTCCTTAAAGTGAGTGAGTGAAATCTACAATTTTATGACTACCGGGCAAACTCCAGGTTCATGAGGTTCATGTGATAAGATGAAAAGCTCCAGAACAGATACTAATGGACCTTCTAGACAGATTATTTACTGTTTCCAAAGTCAAGAATTAATCTTCAATCTTTTGTTTTTCACTCAGTTCAGGACGGCAACTAACCATTAAATTCCTTCTCGATACATTTGTCACTTTTTTTCCTTCAATTTCAATTGTTTGGTCTTCAAAATGTCACTTTATTATAAGTCACCCTATTTAGCATTCATAAGCACTATCCAATTCAAATTTGCTTTATTGACAAGAATGTTAATAGAACAGTATTGCCAGAGCTATATTAATATCTAATACATTGTTTATAACACACTGTAATGTAGTTGTCAGCAGCCATCAGAACATTTTTAAGTGTTTATTATTTAGTATTTGTCACCAATTATAACTTTCTCTATGAGGACATTTATCTGTTTATACCACCAGCCTTAATTTATTGGTGCCAAGAGGAGGAGTTACAGTTCTTCACAAATACATTAATGAACAACTTCAGCTGCTTGGAACTATAATGTGTTATAAACCATTTATTAAATGTTTGCACACTTAAAAATGGGTTCAAGTGTTACCTGGAAAAACAACCTTCCATAATTTCCTGTGGTCATTTTCAAATGTCTTGTTCTGCTCAACCAACCAAGTCCAAAACCCAAAGATACTCAATTTACATTCATATACAATAGAGAAAAGCAGTAAAGTAAATCTTCAGATTGGAGAACCTTCAACCAGCGAATGTTTGGCCTTTATGCTCAACA
>NC_060156.1:17297035-17407162 GCF_021292245.1 Micropterus dolomieu | reverse complement strand
TATGTCAAGCCAGGTGTAAGTAATTCAGATAAATGTGCATCAACAGTTTTCTTCAAGAGACCACATGGTCGATCACAGATTTATTGATGCTGAAATGGAAAAGACGTGTGCAGCATACTTTACACACCGTGAGTAACAGCGCATAAAGGTTTAAGATGAAAAATGCACATAATATTAAAAAAAAGAAAGAAAGAAAGACGGCTGAAGTATTAAAACAGCGAGAAAAGGTGTGGCAAACAGGGGACTGACTGAATAAGTATGTAGCTGAAAAAATACTGAAACTGATATTTATAACGTTACCAATTTTATTTATATAGCTCCAATTCACAACAAGTTATCTCCTTGTATTGTATATCTATCTATCTATCAAGTAATTTTGTGTTGAAAATGGTGTCATAAGGGCTCAGATTATGGGTATGCACAATTCTGTGTTCACAAGAACACTATTTAGAAGTAATGTGTTTTATACATTTATACTAACAAAATAAAATATCACCCAAAAGCCAGGCAGGACTTGGACTTGGTCATGGTACTTCGGCTGCAGCCAAACTCTAGTATCTTTTCCTTGTGTTGATTGACTTTTTGCCTGGCATTGTTTTTGCTTATGCTTCAGCTTCTTTCCCCTGTTAGAGATCTCAGCCTACCTGCGGCATTCAGAGTCTCGCCAGCTCTCTGTCGCCTGCCTAGCTCACTATCCTTACCTGGAATGTAAGCATGGTCTGGGTTTTGTGGAAGTAAGGCTCAGAAGCCAACTTACTGTAGCCTCTTACCGCTTTAAGTGTCAGCAGCAAATCACACAATACAGAGACAGTCATAAACTGTATTTATGGTGATTTTGTCAGATGACTTAATGATAATAACACAGTCATTTTAATGAACACTTTAAACTTATCTGCACAGTATACAGTAGGTGATGATAGAAAACAGTAGGAGACATAATTGAGGTTTAACTGAGGCTCAGCAGTGCAAGAGGGCTGTATCTGTCCCACTCATGTTGACTGTGATGCCAATATGGAAGAAAAGTCCTTAAAGTGAGTGAGTGAAATCTACAATTTTATGACTACCGGGCAAACTCCAGGTTCATGAGGTTCATGTGATAAGATGAAAAGCTCCAGAACAGATACTAATGGACCTTCTAGACAGATTATTTACTGTTTCCAAAGTCAAGAATTAATCTTCAATCTTTTGTTTTTCACTCAGTTCAGGACGGCAACTAACCATTAAATTCCTTCTCGATACATTTGTCACTTTTTTTCCTTCAATTTCAATTGTTTGGTCTTCAAAATGTCACTTTATTATAAGTCACCCTATTTAGCATTCATAAGCACTATCCAATTCAAATTTGCTTTATTGACAAGAATGTTAATAGAACAGTATTGCCAGAGCTATATTAATATCTAATACATTGTTTATAACACACTGTAATGTAGTTGTCAGCAGCCATCAGAACATTTTTAAGTGTTTATTATTTAGTATTTGTCACCAATTATAACTTTCTCTATGAGGACATTTATCTGTTTATACCACCAGCCTTAATTTATTGGTGCCAAGAGGAGGAGTTACAGTTCTTCACAAATACATTAATGAACAACTTCAGCTGCTTGGAACTATAATGTGTTATAAACCATTTATTAAATGTTTGCACACTTAAAAATGGGTTCAAGTGTTACCTGGAAAAACAACCTTCCATAATTTCCTGTGGTCATTTTCAAATGTCTTGTTCTGCTCAACCAACCAAGTCCAAAACCCAAAGATACTCAATTTACATTCATATACAATAGAGAAAAGCAGTAAAGTAAATCTTCAGATTGGAGAACCTTCAACCAGCGAATGTTTGGCCTTTATGCTCAACATTTAAACGATTATCCACACTTGAGTGTTTTTGGATCCTGCCAGTTACAGCCTTATTCATTTGTGACTGCTGTGAAAACAGCAGTGTTAGACCCCATGAGGTTTCCCTGAGATTTCTTCACACTGTACCTTTTACTTCCTGGGAGATGGCAGCCCGTTCCCACAGCCTCACCATACGGCAGACTCAATGCCATTTTTGTCACTTTTAGCGCTCTCTCTCTCTCTCTCTCTCTCTCTCACTTACTCACACTCTCTCTCTCTCTCTCTCTCTCTCTCTCTCTCTCTCTCTCGGGCTTTGGGCTTGTTTCCCTCTAATTAGTTCCTCCTCACTGTATTTCCTGCACAGGTTTCACACTTTTGAAATAGCAATTAGTCCTTTCTACATGTCTGACAGTGTGAGGTCACAATCATCACTGCACTGATAAGATTTCAGTTTGATGTCACACTTCTGCAGTTTATTAGGAATTCTACTGTCATCCCATGACACCCATACCAAGTCTGCCAGTTTCTTTTTGATGTTCTATTTTAACAGTGACTTGGAAAGATGGCTCCATCTTTCTCTTACTTTGTCTTTCCTTTTCTCCTGTTCTCCATTTCTCTCTTTCATTTTCCGACTCTGCTTGTGATCTGCCTGTTATGTGACTGATGTAAGCTGTATGTAATACCTTTAATGATCACATGTTGTTGATAAGATAAGCCTTCTTGAGCTTTTTGAAACTCTTGTTTACACCTCACTAAACCTACAATGTCATTTCCAGAGAAACCGTGAAAGAAGTATTTATTTCAATAAAAAAAATACCCACTGATAAAAATGTTGCAGAGACATCAGCTTGTTTTCTAGTGTATGTTTTGGGTACTGTAGCCAGATACTGTTTCACACTCTCTCTCCCCCAGTCTCATTTTGTCTAACTGGAAAAGACAAGGATGAGGGTGGTCGCTTTAAAAGCAACACATCCCCAGGCAGGCACGGCTCTGTCTCGTCCTCCATTATATCACTGCATCCGCCTTGTGCAAGCTTGTAACTAGGTTGTTTCCATGGCGACCAAGTATTTGATGGACAGGTCTGTGTATGATGGCTGGTCCGCAGTGAGAGCTTCCACCCTCTACTGTCGTCCAAACAGGATGCTAAGGATTTAGCATGTCTACATCTCTACACAATATATCTGCAGTGCAAACACATATAAATACAGTACATGCACTGTGGTGCTTTCACTGTCAAGCTACTGTAGAAATGAAACACTTGCATTCACACCCCGCACGTCTACTTTTACGTACAAACGCCTACATAATTGTTTTTACAGCCAATCCTACACGCCCACAGTACAGTACATACAGACACAAAAGAATTTTTGGTCTCTGACGTCTCATCATATGAAACGGCACACAGAAAATAAACAAATAAAGCTTGCAGATTCAAGCATGGCAACCTGTTTTGTTTGTGGGTCTCTTTTTTGCAGTATGGTTATACATATTCATGAACTAACGTTATCACTGAGTAAGACCTAATATAGATCCCCTCTAGCTATGCTTAGTGTAGCTAAGTACTTTTACTCAAGTACTGTAAAATATGATTCACTGTTATAGGTTAAACTACACAGTACATGAAATAGTTAAAATTTGCTCCACCTTGACCAACTACAACAGCTAAATGCTAATTACACATTAATGCATCAGTAATAATCCAATAATATATTATTATACAGCCTATAATACCATAACATTCACAGGGGCCATTTTTCTGTTTTATATTTATTGTTACTTATTACATATAGATAATGATACCTTTAGTTACATACTATGTACTCTTACTCAAGTGGCATTTCAATGCAGGACCTTTACTTGTAATTAAGTACTTTTATATTGCATTATTGCTACTTTTACATAAGTAAATCATCTGAATACTTCCCTCCAACACATCTATAGTTATCGCTTAAAGAGCACTGATGAACACTGTCATCAGTACTTGCTCTGAGCAATTTCCTTTTTCATGAAGTTTCATAACCTCTAAAATGGATTATTTCCTTTTTCCATGCTGAAAAGGAATGTCGAAAAACTGCAAATATCTCTCTTCTTGAATCCCCTCAAAATCACTCTGTTCCAGCTATTTTCAAAAGGGATATATCAAAGTGTTTGGCAGTGAGAGGCAGCAAAGCCCTCTTTAAAGGATTACTGTGTGAGTAGGATGAGATTTTTCACTTCTTTCCCCTATATCTTCCCTCTGTCACAGCACAGTGCATGAATACCAAATTGTAATTATCGCTTATTTTCTACTCAGGTTATTCAGTCTTTTTTTTTTTTAACAACAACGGCTTCATCAAAAGAGACTACAGCTGAACCAACTGTAATTATCCAGCACAGGAGCGAACGTATGTTTGACAGTGTGATTCCCATCCTGTTGGAGTCTCAGCACGCCTGCGACTCAACACCTGCAGGTCACAGACACCATATGCCTTGGTTATCAATTCACAAGAAGAGCAGGACCCCCACAGCCACAAGCTGTAAAGGAATCTCTTTTTTATGCAACATGATACTATATTCTTGCTAAATCCAAATTAAACTTTAAAGACAAAAAGAATGTAATTTTTTTAGCGTACATTTTACTCACCTGAAGTCAAGGTATGTTTCTATTTGTACATCCCCTTGTAGGCCTATCAGTATTATAATACATGAAGCCTACTTGGAATAATGTGGCAGTGTGCTGTTATCCATCAAGAAGTTTTGGGGCAATGAGGATTTTATGACAAAACAAATATCATGAAATGCTATTAAGATGAAGTGAAGGACTGAATGAAGTTGCCATATCCTTCTGCATCATTTCAGAGTTGATTTTTTTATACTAGTATGAAAAGCACAACAGGTCAAGCAACAGATTTGTGCAGTGTGATTGCTAGCCAGTGTAAGTAATACATAATTCATTGACGGTGTGGCTGACTGTTGCTGGAGCGTACAGTAGTAATGATTTTGCAGTGAGACAGCTTGTTTAGCATCCACTGCATCCATGCAACATATAAACTACATGCAGAAAACACAAAAAGACGCTCGCACAAGCATCTGTAAACATGGTCCGTGTCACCATGTTGACCACGATAGTCACTACTGTTGCTTTGTGAGTGTGTGGTTTTGAGCAGCACCGTGTAATTTCACTTCAGCTCTGTATAGGGTTTCCTTTTTTCCAAAAACTGGCCAGAATCCCCATCAGATATAATGAGGGGACATGGATGCCAAACTAGAGGTTTGAAATGGTAATGAGTAAGACTCCCTGCTAGTAAAAGAGACAGAGAGACTGATTTAGCACAGCAGAATTAGAGATTGGTCGACAGTAATAGGACACATTAGATGGCAGTCATATATTTAGCTGTGGTGCCCAGGAAAAGGAATGGAGTGAATTCAGAGTTTAGCTCAACATCCATGACATCTATTTATAGCCTACCAGAGCAAAATACTAGCATGTTCCTCCCTACAGAAATGTACAACATTATGAGATTACTCTGCAGAACAACACATAGAACATTAAGATTTGATAGTTAGTTAGCATATACTTTTAACAGGCACACTGCTTCACACTAACTTTCTATATTTCATGCTTGTTCCATCATCATTAGCATGACAAAGACCCTGACCACATGCTCATGACACAAAGCCTCATAAGATGCCCATGTGAATGTATAGTTTTCGACAGCTAATTTATTCTCCTGCTGTCACGCTAATTAGTAAAGTGTGAATTATAGATTGCATCGCACGGTCTGCTTGCCTCTTAACACATTGATTCTCAATGCATGATGCTCACATGAGAGCTACCGACGTGACCTCCCACCTCACAGACTTCCATGATTGTGGTTTGTATTAAGTTGTAAAAGCATGCCTTTAAATGCACTGCATATTCTTTTCTTTTGCTCAGATAATGTACTCTGATCAGTAATGTGTCAATGCGTACAGGCATGCTAGCAGCTCTGTGAGGCTGAGCAGGTATAATGTGGTCACCATCTTGGTTTAGCATGTTTGCATGCTAATTGTGAAGGAATTATGACTTACTTTTATGTAAGTACTTATAAGAGTGCTATTTCTCTATTATTATTATGTCTTATACATTGTTTAATCTTTAACCTGTTCCTTTTATTATTATTCTCATCCTGCTGGTCTGTCCACATGTGTAGAGTTTAGGTCAGGGATGTGGAGTTGCTTTCTGTTCCTCTCCTTTTTTGGCTGGGACCAGTCAAAAAAGTATTTTGTAGAAAAGTAAAAATGTTGTTGAGTTAATATATTTGTCTTGTTTAAAAAAATGCCCTTTTTTTAACTTGAGCCCCTGCCCACCAAATTGTCTGTGCAATTGTCCCTTTTTACCTTTGGCGTTATGCACCTGGAACACTTTGAGGTTGGAAGACAGAGATTTCCAGTGGGAAATACCGGTAGGCATCTGGTGGGCAGCTTGAGGGTGGCAGGCCTGGGGAGTTACAGCCAGGGACAGAGATCAATGCAGAGGGCGGGGAATGTGATAGTGTGGCTAAAGAGAGGGACTGAAGAGCAAGCTGTGACAGCATGTGATGGGTTAAAAAAATTTATTTATGTATCGCTTTTTTGTCCTCCTCCACACACACACACACACACACACACACACAACCTTTTAAACCAATGTCATGACCTTGAGGTGAGTACTACAAATTTAAAAATTAAATAATAAATAGCAAATGTTAACCATATTCAATAATATTCGCTCATATAACCCTCCAGATTCTCATATCAAGTCATTTGACTGTTGACCAAAAATGTTGTCTGGGATTCTGTCAAGGATTTCTGTACCAAATATTGTGCCAGTCCATCCAGGAGATGTTAACTTATTTCATTGGATAATTGAAAATGTTGACCTGCTGATGGCACAATTCAATGGTAACATATACATATATATATATATATATATACACTGCATCACTTCTTGCATACATTTTATTATAGTAAAATTGGTACTGCTCCGCAAGATATTCCAACAGCAGAAGTGGATTCAACTGGGAGCGTGATGAGTCTCCCACAGCTATACAGAATAGTACCCAACAGACTCTTGTCACTAAAATGGGATGCATGAAATGTACAACAGAAGGAAAGCCATAGAGAACTATTGCAATAAGAAACCAGAACAGGAGGAGGCTGAGTTGGTGAAGCAGCAGCCAGAAATGCATTGTGTAGCAGGGTTAACCAGCAGGAGAAACATTATGACAGACGACATTGGTGTCTTCATGAACATATCTGCATGAACATGCACATGACCTTATAAGTGGGATCATTTCATTATTGTTTTTTTATGGCAAAACAATATTAAATGCAGCAGCCTTACTCTTTAAGGTATTTAGGTATTTTACCAAACCATGTTTATTTCTGTCCTGTGTATAGTTTCCTTTATGTTTTCTTTCTTTTTTTAATTGAAATGGCTGTGAAAAAATAAGAAAAGAATTTTCCTCTGCAACTTTCTACTAATACTAAAAATGCTCTACATCTATTTTAACTCATTTAACTCAACTATTTCTGTTTTATAATTCAACTCTACCATAGCTTACTGACATTCCTTCCCCAAATCATGTTACCTATGTATAGCATTATATTTTTTACCCATGTAGGAGTTTTCTGTGGCTCCCTGGAATTCTCATTTTCTCTCAGGATTGATTTCAGGCTTTGCAGTCACACACACTGTGCAGTGTGGAAAACTGACAATGTGGAAATATATTCCCAAAATCACAGCTACAGTAAAGCTATGGCTTGCTTTTACCTATTTCTTCTCCAGCATCTCTGGGACCTCCTGCTGTTTGGGCTGCCCAGAGGCAGCCATTAATTCCGAGCCTGGGATGAGAAGGTCTTTCTGCACACTCATCCAAGTGTGACAGCTGGTTGGGGTGGGGGGGACACATGGATCATCACAGATCCATTCGGGGCTTTCAGCTGGAGTGTTTGCCTGGCATGATGCCTCTAAAAGGTCACCAGTACATGAGATAACATTTATACAACCACCTCATGCTTGGCTGGAGTACTTTGGATGCAAAAAAGAAGGCAGCAACAAAACAGGGGTTAGGTTGGGAGAGGCTCCAGGGTAAGTACAAGTAAAGCAGAGTGTAATGACAGACAGAACCACTGTCACTGTTTAAATCAGATGTTGAGTCATTCTCACTGTGGGGTGTTGTTTATTTCACTGCTAAAGTGTTTGCTTTGGAGACTGTGTGTTTGGCCAGATTACTTCAGAGATAAATGAGGTGTTTGGCTAAGATTAGGCCTAATTAGAGATTTACCTTTTAATCCAATATTTCACCCCTTGTGTTGAGATCAGTCCATCGTGAATTCAAACAAAGGGATAAGGATTATAAAAACAAACAAATACAGTGTAGGCAGTCACATATTGATGATGATGATAATAATTATTATTATTGTTGTTTTTCTCATGGCGCTCTTAATGGAAAGAATGTAGTCCAAAAGTTCTTTACAATAAAGAAACAAGACACATAGGAGCAAGTGAACAGTTAAATCTGCTCTAATCAGTATTTTCATATTTACACTGGTAGGGAGAAGCATACAGAGAATTGTCCCCCTCAGCTCTCTCTCTGCGTTTTAACATCTTTCAACCCGTTGTTTTGGTTTTATGGCCCACAGCTTTACTCTTTTGGTTCACTCTCACTGCTCTCATCAACCCATCCGGCCACAACATTAAGTTTCCAATTAAAACGTTACACTATGTGGACATAGCGTAACGTTTAGCAGCTGATTAGCCAGATATTTCCATCAGGAGTCAGTTAATACGGTGTTTAAAACCAGGTGGCCAGAATAACAACTCCGAATGATTGTCAGTGTTGCTCTGTATGTACTTGGTGTGTAAATAGGCAACTGTTCACCATAACAACTTCTTAAAGGGGCATTATGTAGTTTCCAGCGGCCACTAGCGGTGCGGTTCTAAGACTGCAACCAGGCGTGTGCTCGTACGCGTACTCGCTTGAAGTCATGAGCGAGCATGATCCAAAACACAACCACTGTCATACAGAAATCCTGCAATAAACGCAGAAACACCAGCAGGCTGTGGCTTTTCACTCAGACATGTTCAGGCTCAGTTATTTAAACGTTCCCGTCTCAGAGGCAGATCGACACCGGCTCCGTAACGTTACTTCATTCAGCGCAGCAAGTCGCATATCGGCACAGTACTCCCGGAAAAAGTGTGATAGCAGCTACAGACAGGCAGGAAGACAGCTTCACAGAATATGCTGGAAATTCTGGTAAACCCCTATTGCAATGTTACAGTAATAGTTTTATCAGCTGCAGGTTGAACTAATCCATGCTCGTTACATGATCACAGTACATTTACTGCATTTAGCCGACGTGCTACAGCGTTAGCTCGCCTGCTGCTTCAGTAACTATCTTTACTATCTGTGAATCTGTCTCCGGAGGCTCAGCAATGTCAGCACAGCTACATGTATTGGTTGATAATGAAACGGTTAGTGAGCTGGACGGAATATTATAACGACACTGTGTCACACTTTATAACAGTTAGATTGCAGTAAGCAACTTTACTGTAGCTAGTGATAGTGGATGGCTCTTCCTTCCTCTGGGTTGTTGTGACCGTTTTGTTACAGTGTTTTATGTTATGTGGGTCACGTAAGTTACAGCGACTGAGAGGTGGAGAAGCTGTGTACCTGAGTATCGGTAAAACCACAATAAACATAAACTGAATGTTACGAAGAAAACAGCGGCAGGTCCGAGCTACTGTAGCGTTAGCTGGCTGCTCCTGGGTGCATCACTATAAGCTACCTTTAGTAAACACATCGCTCCACATTTGCTTTTTACCGTTACATCCTCTCTGCAGGTTAAATCAACAGCACACATGATAGTAACATGGGTCGCGTTAGTTGGTGAAGTAATGTGGAAAGCTAACGTTATACAACTTTACACCGGATAACATTTCAACTTCTCGGCGTTAGCCGGCGAGCTAACTTGACTTTCTCTGTGTTTCTCCAGTTTTACTAATGCTCACTTTTTCTTACTCGACATCATCTGAACCTGTTTGGTCTGATGGGCTTCAGCACATAAACCTTTATTGTTGTTTTGGATCCTTACGTGGAGCCTGTGTTTTGCTGTGAGCCGGTTGTTTTATGGTGTTAGTGGACTGCATGTCGTGAGCTGCCGTGTTGTCGCTGTAGTCTGAGAGGCTCGGGAGCGCGCACAGGGCTGAATCCGACCCGGAGACCTCGCATTAAAGGCAGAATAGTGGCTGATGCAAGCAACGGAGAAAACAGGCGTGTGCTCTCTCCTTTCAGTGTTTAGGTTTTGGTCAGGAGTCTATCAGCACATGATTGATTGGATTGTCTACATTTTTAGGAAGAAGGGAGTAAGATAAGGAGGCATGAAGGCATGAATTACTGATATCACAGGAAAGTCTGTACCAATATTTTCCTGTTTGAAAAAGGGTTTTTTGGTCACTCTGTCGATGTGTGGACTGAAACCTCAATCATAAGATAACACTCAAGATTTATAATTTTATTTGATCTGGGGAGCAGGAGAACCAAGATTAGTTGGTAATGAATGGCCTCTAAGCCAGGCAAATGTATTTCTGTCTCATCTTTAGAAGGTTAATACTTAAACATTGATTGGTTGTACAGAGAAATATAAAGTTGGGTGTCGTGTAAAAAAAACAACTGTCCTCTATGTGGGAACCATGTTGAATTAAAAGTGCTTTGAACCATGGCAGCTTTACAATGAACCATAACATTAACCATTAACATTAATGGACTGCTAAATATAAAAGGTTTGATGTTGGTCTTCAGTTACTCAGGACCTTACTGTCAAGATTAGGTTTCTGGGCCGAAGAAAAACCCAGTCACAGATGTATCTAATTGTCAGGACACTTTCTAAGACACTTTGATGGGGACAAATTGACGTGAATACCACACTTCATATTAATCAGGGTAGGCAGCAGCCTGCCAGTTGGTCAGTCATTACAAATTCATGCTGTGCTGCCAAACACTGTTCAAACCCACCAAACCTATTTTTAAAGTCTTGTGGAGATCCTAAAGATTCCAAAGAAAATAAAGACATCTGGTTGAATCTTGGTGAAATATGTGTTCATATGGACGATTATACACACACACACACAGTAGTTTCTTAAAGGGAAGCAGAAAGGGGGAGCTGTGTGTTATGTGGTAAAATAAATTAAATAAGAACCTTACAGTTATTAACTACATTATAAATAATTCATGCACCCATTTACACAGCATTTAGAGAAAGAAACAAGGGTTCAAAGATAAATGGGCAGCAGACTAGTCAATGTTGGGTTTCTCTCAGGGAAGATAGCATGCATCCATATAAAGGAGGGCTGAATTGAAGTGCACTCAAGTGACTTGAAATGAAATAAACCTTAAAAAGAGTTTAATTTAAGTGACAGTGTTACATTTAAGCAAAAAGCAAAACTGTGTAGAACCATCTGTGACCACCTGTGAGCTGTAAGCACCAGATGAGTCCTTGTTTAAAGCAGTGTTACATAAACTTCAGACTTGTGAGAAACAAAAAAGTAGTCATAGAACTAAGGGAAATGTTTTTACAGCACACTTACTTCGGAGAATCTTTTGCTGCATCACTTCACTTTTTTCACTTCCCTTCACTTTTGTTTGCAAAAATATCCAAGAGGCTTGTGGTTTGTGAATGAGTTTGCAAATGTGACTACAAGTGTTGGTGAGGTTGTAAATTGGAAAAACCACATATGCTGTTCACTTCAAGAAACTCCTGCTCAGTTTTCTCTCAGACTCTCTCCTGAGATGTCTGGATACAAAACTTACAGACCACACAAGCAACTAAACGCATAATTCTACACTTTTCTGGTTGTGATACAGCAGTACCAAATTTCACTTGATGCGATATATATGCTCTCACACAATGGCGTAGATCAGAACACCAAGTGCTCCCCAGGGTTTCCTTGGACTAATATGCTACATAACTGAAACAATCCAGACCTGGATACTCAGCTGCACTTATTTTTGTGGTCTTTAACCTTGATAAAAACAGTAGAGCTCTGTGGGGATTCAGAGAGTGTAGCTGCTGAGATGAGTTCAGTCACATGAAAGAGCAGCTGGATGAAATGAACATTCCCTCAAGGCCTGGCTGCTGTTTCTGATACTCCTACAGATGCACCACAGGGAGAAAGCTGAATAAGCATTTTAGCATGGTAAAAAACATGACCTGAAGGTCCAGCTCATCTGCAACAGTGACCCCACCAAACCGCAAGTCAGGGCACTCCTGCCTGCGTGTGCTTTAACTCTAAAACATTTCCTTTTGGTCATTCTCCCTCCCCCTACATGAGTTTTCCCCCTTTGCATATATATGCATGTACTTTTTCAGTTACTTTACATGATAATTCACCATAAGTATATTTTCCCCTGCTGGAGCTCATTCTCAATCTGAGAGTGGAAGAGGGTTTCTCATAACAAAAGATATGAAATTTCCTGTTCAGATAGGACTCTGATCAACAGAAAGTCTGCATAGCTCATCAAAAGCTGCTGTAGTGTGTGTGGGGGTGGGAGGTGGCTCTGGGTGAGTGTGCTTTGAGGAAATATGGACCTCAACTTTTCAAATCAACCACAAATCACAGCAATGTTTTTGTGCCATCGGGAACAAAATCGATGCTCAATTTGTCATTATCAAGAGAATTTTATTTCTTGTTTTAAAAAGATCCAATAAAATACGTCTCATGTTATAGCTGTCTATAGCTGCCTCGGAGTCAGGTCCGCTTTGTTTTGTTTTTGTGTGTTAACTCAGTTTTTGGCTGTGATTCCCAGAGCTCTTTCACCAGAGAAGAGCTCATGATCATCAGGGGAACAACTCCAGCGGATTTATTTCCCACTTTTCTCGCGTCATCAGTGGAATTACCCGTCTGCAGCTAGACTCATCAACACAGCCCCACTGAAACTCCCCCCCCTTTCAAATAATCTAATCGTCTCTGCACATGTAAATATCACTTCATGTCATATCATGCACCAACCTGGCATATTGCACATATTTGTTGTTAATTGTAAATTGTTGTTTTTCCATTGTTATTTTTATTATTATTTTTATTTTTTTATATTGTCAGTTGTATTATTTTTCTCTATTCTTCTGTTATTCTTTTATAACTTGCATTTGGCCCTGCGATGGACTGGCAACCTGTCCAGGGTGTACCCCGCCTTTCGCCCGATGTCAGCTGGGATTGGCTCCAGCCCCCCACGACCCTGTATACAGGATAAGCTGTTGACAATGAATGGATGGATGAACTTGCTTTTGTTTATTACATATTTAAATATTTCTACATCTATTTATGTCAGCTGTATGTCTGTCTGCATGTAGTTCCTTAACACCAAAGCAAATTCCTTGTATGTGTAAAACACTACTTGGTTATAAAGCTCCTTCTGATTCTTGTTACTGCATATCAATTGTTATGTTTGAACAACAATAAACTTCTTATATCAAGAACTTCTCCTGTTATTACACAAAAACAACGTATCTTGTTGAAATAAGAAACTTTTCTTGTAACATCTAATAACAATAAACTTTCATATATTGTTAAAACGATAAAAAACGATAAAAAAGACCCAATCTGCCTACAGAGGCAGCATTTATAAATTATATAACATAACATTATATAAGAGTCAAACCACTTGACTTTGAGTTGAGTTGCATTATGGTCGCTTTGTATTATTATTTTGTTTCACTATGTGTAATTATTGTGTTTAGATTGTCAGTAATATGTTGTAATAATAATGTGAAAAGGACTTAGAATATGACAAGAACCTGAGAAGTTTTTTTGAGCTCATTTTGTTATACAACCTTGTAAGATATAATGATAAATATATTTCCCTGATGATCCCTTCGTGGCAACTCTGCCAACTCAAACATCACTTTGCAGTTTCATGTTTAAATGTTCTATAAATGTAGGCTACTTCCTGGCTGTCTGGAGAACTGATGACAAGGGTTACAAACCTGCCCTGACTTCCACCCATGAAGGCGGGGGGTGACAGGCTGAGCAGATGGGGAAACAGAAAGAGAAAAGTTGTGATATATGGTCAAGTAAAACAACCAAGTGCCAGAGGTCGCCAGAGAAAGATCTGAATGTTGAGTTGAGTGATGAGTCAGACAAGTGGGGGTGGAGCAGTCAAAAGGAGACGTGGAACAGGGGAGAGAGGGGGGTGTAAGGTGACAAAGTTAGGAGTGTGTGTGTGTGTGTGTGTGTGTGTGTGTGTGTGTGTGTGTGTGTGTGTGTGTGTGGTCGAGGGTGTTAGGTTGTCTGCAAGGGGATAATAAAAAAAGACTTACCCTACAATTAAACACATCCTTCAGGCCTGTCAGTGGCAAATCTTGTCATTGTTGTCAACATGCCACATATTTGTTGGTTCCAGCCTCTCAAATGTGATGATTTGCTGCTTTTATGTTATATTAAATTAAATAACTCTGAGTTATGGACTATTGGTCAGGAAGTAGAGCAGGTCATCCGCTGATCAGAATTGGCGGCTAACTACTTTTCAAAATACACAAGTACAGCCTTACATAGCCGCTGGATGTAGACAGTCTTGGTCACTATTTTCTGACATTTTATAGACTAAATGGTTTATCAATTAATAAAAAAAAATACATTAATCTACGGCAATAATCATTGCAAGGGATTCTGGGCGTGGGGACAAGGGCCACATTTATCCATAAATATTCTGTCTTAGCATCAAAGTTTTTCTAACGAACAAGAAAACAACACTGAATTCACTGATGAGTACCAATAACAACACAGAGAATGTAGAAAGAGCTCACGCTAAAAAGTGGAGGAAAAGTGGCACAACAGATACGTAGAGTCCGAAGCAGGCAGTGACAGTGGATGATAGATGCAGCGAGAAGGATATGACAGATGGAGAGAGGAGAAACGGAGAATGTCTGGTAACTTATACCCATACCCAACTTAGACCCATCTGAAATGAAAGGATGACAAATGACTTCCATTTACAGTGGGAGCAAGACTTCCTTCTGAATGGCTTCTCTGTGCGTCTGAACCTCTATGACTGTATCTTCTGTCCTCCCATGATCTCCATCCGTCCTTCTATCAATCCTTTTCAGCCTCTCTTTGACTTTTTTCCAATGTGTTATAGGACCACAACAGTAGTTTTACATTAAACCAGTAAGAACAAATGTGATTTACTTTGCATGACAAGCATTTTCCCAAAATAGACCATGTACAATCCAGACTTACATAATGTTTTTCATTAATTTGAGCATGGTATAAAATGGCATCTTTCAGAGACATGAAACAAGCTTGAGATATTCAAAGAATCACAGCGAACATTTCACTGTCTTTATTTTCCTGTTATTTTCTCGTTACATTAAGGTTGCTTGTGAACAGTGAGAAAAGACTGGTGACTGATGTAAATGAAAAAAGGTACTTTTGGGATACATGCTTATTTGCTTTCTTGTTGAAAGTTTACTATGTCTTTGGTAAGCACAGGGACTTCCTGGAGTCTTGTCATCTTAGTGAGGTTGCCAACAGGGGCGGAGGCTGACATTGTAAACATTTGGGGCTTTGCCCAAACCTAAGGGGGTCCAGTGGGATTTTGTTCCCATTTACGGCAGCAAGCACAGCATTTACTTTTCAAGCAGTTTGAGATAATAAAAAGCCTATCTGGCAAAAATAGGATTGTTGCCCCCCCCCCCCAAAAAAAACATCCTGTAAAGCCTACATCCTCTTTTGTATCTAATTATTCTCCCATTTCCTTTGTCATTGTGAAGCCATAACACAACAAATGTTGATTATCAGTCATTTTCACTCCTGCCACTGTTAAAAAGAGAAGTGAAAAAACAGTAATATTCCGGCAGCTGGGGTGCCATAAAAATACAGTAATATAATAACAATACAGTTTGTAACTTGGATTTTAGCTAAAATATTGTGTAATTTTGGGGCTTTTAATGTTGTTGAAGGACATATACACCTATAAAATACCTATAAATATGGTCGAACACTGCTTTAATACAAATAATCAGGCTTAAAATTGCAGTAGAGTGCTGCTATTAGTTGAGTTTTATTATATAATTTTACATAAAAATCTTGTTTATGTAATCAATATTTAATGTAAAAGAAAATGATACAACACCCACAAAATAATATATTTTCCTTTTAGAAAATGTCAAAATACTGTTCTTAAACTGTTAATTTATAATTTCAACAATCTACTGTTAATTTAAGATCATATTATGTGTAATTCGGCCTTCCTACACATAAACCCAATGTGTCTCACATTGTATTAATTACCAAGCATTTTATTTGCACATTAAAATCGAAAAGAAATGTCCCCTCATTAGCTAACAGGACTAGTTTGCATTACTAACCTCAGCTCCTCTGTGGTAACCATCCTTTCCTCTGCTCCACTCTCTCACTTTCTGCCACTCGCTCTCTTGCTACACACAAATTAGCACTGTTCCTTGAAAGACCTAACTTACACTGCTCTTAAAATAGCCCTTGTCATGTACATGTCCTTTTAAGTATGAGGAGAGGAAGCTTGCAAGATTTGAGTGTTACCATGCTTGTGCATTGTGGGAGTGAAAATCATTAGCTGCCCATCGATATTAATGAAAGCAAAGAATCATCCCCTCACAAATATCACCTTGAAGTGTGGACTTTGCGACACAATGAAATAAATGATAATAACAATAATAAAAATGTGGAAGGGTAGTGGTTATCTACTCTGTCATTTTAGCAGCCAGGTAGCCATCTGACTTGAATTTTTCCCCAATTCTGTGGAGAGGCCCATAGACTAACACATTTCCAGAATTCAGTCACCATACCATTATTTAGGGAAACTTCCTGACAACTGGATTAAATTTGTTTTTGTATTTTTGAGCAAATGCGTGATCAAAGTTTTCTTTTTTATCAATAGCTTAAAGTTTTGTAAAATACATCAACACAAACTGAATATGTACTCCCTTTTCAAGATAAGTTGGAGGCATGGAAAGTGCAGTGGATCTGGTGGCAGTGGTCAATGAGAAGCAAGTGCCTGCAGGAATTCCCTTTTGAAACTGATCACATGTCAATCATACTCAACCATCAGGTCTTATACACCTATAGCTAAGACTCTTCAATCGAAGTATCTGAAAAATGGCATTAACTTTAGTAAAAGGTCCAGTAAAAGGTTTTGACACCTGTCATTTCTGTATTTTACCACATTTGTTAATTTATGTTAATCTAACTTGTAATCTAAGAATTATAATAAAAGTCAACATCTGTGAAATTACAGTAATTATGGCTGTTTTCAATGATCTAATCTGTGTTTTGACAGTTTACTAATGTTTATAGTCATTATACACTGATTAAAATAACATTTATTCAATGTTTTAATTTTCCAAATATCCGTAATTAAAGGAGATATTTGTCAATTAATAAGCAAATCTATGTCAAAGTACAAAACATATGTTTGTTACTGTTAACTGTTGTACCAAGTTTTAGAAATGTTTTTACAGTATTAAACATAAAGGTTTTTGATGTTATTTTACATTTAAATAAGAAAAATTATATTTGTGAAAATATGGTAAATTCCTGAAATTTTATGGTTATTCACATCTAAAGGTTTTTGATGTTATTTTACATTAGATATGTACATTCACAGTTTATTTCTGTAATTTCTTTTAATATTTTCATGTATTTCAAAAATATAGGAAAAATCCGTGAAATAAAAAGGAATAAAACTGTAAAATAACAGGGTTTTTTACAGTACAGTCCTAAAAAGAGGCAATTGTCTGATGTTATTATTTATAAGTTACATAACATATGTAGGGCAAGTATGTGTCATAAGCAGCATTTCTAATCTTGAAGCTTATTTGTATACTATGCTGGCATAAAATTCACAGAATAAATTTGTGTTGACAAATCTGCTACATCTGAATCCATCCCATAATAATCTGGGCTGCTCTAACCTGTATACTTTTGTTAAGATATGCTGCATTAAATACAGATATTATTGGGCAAAAGCCTTGATAACGTATTTTTGCTGAAACATTTTGTTTTGGTGTAGGCCTGGTTTAGTCTGAGTGCCACTGCGGGCTTATGTTTTTAAACTTAATGGGTGATATTTATGACATTTCATATGGGTCCATATGAGTCGCAAAGTGATTGGAGAGTGATTAATAGATTACTTATTAGTATTACATTATTACTTGGTACCAGGAGGAAATTTCCTCTTACTTATGATTATGTCTTTTTAATGCACATCGCCGTATCTCTATTATTCTTCTCTTTCACATGATATTCCTGATTTGATACAAATTCTACTAGCAAGTGAACTGCAGCTAATGTTAGCTAGCTAGCCAGTAATACATCTTAGGCTAGTCACCTTACCATCTCACTGCTACCAAGTGGGAACCTCCGAGTCTGAAAATTTAAGCCATGTGGAAGTAACTAAAACCTACATTCTGTCTAACAGTCAGCAGGGGGCGACTCCTCTGGTTGCAAAAAGAAGTCAAAAAATCAACATGGCGGCGGCCATATTGCCAAATTTGAAAGGCTTTGGCAGTCCAGAAACCACTGGGTGACCAACATCTACTTCTTTAATTCCCCGGCTGCTGCTGCTGCTGCTGCTGAACTACTTTCTGTGGATTGTGGATGAGGTTTTATAAAATTTTATTTCCATAGTCCTTAAGTTAGTTAGCTAGCTAGCTAGCTAGCAAGCTTGTTCATAGAGTTGGTTGACTAAAGTGAATAAAACAGACACACACAAGACGACAACCCCCTATGACAATGTTAGGCAGACCTATAGATGTCGATAGGCATTTTGGTACCATTGATATGCAGTATGAATTAAACAAATGAGATATAACCTGTTAATTAGTGAGTTTGAGAGGTGCTACAGTTCTGATTACCTGTGCACAAAGCCAGGCTAACGTCTGGCGGATATTCTGCCCATGCTTATTGTAGGATTGCTGTATGAAAGCAGCTTCCCTCGGCAAGAATAAGCATGTTTTACAAAATGTGAAATTGTTCTTTAACCATATCCAATGTACACCTGTGTAGATCTTTGATAGACTTGTAGTTATTTAAAGTCATATGATAATAGACTGTATATGTGTTGATAGGTTAGACTTTTGTCTTTGTGGTCATTCTCAAAAGGAATTCTGTTGTAAGAGTAATCCATAAAGGTAAATTGCACTACAGAGTATACAGAACATACCAAATATGGAGTC
This sequence comes from Micropterus dolomieu, assembly GCF_021292245.1. Lineage (NCBI taxonomy): Eukaryota > Metazoa > Chordata > Actinopteri > Centrarchiformes > Centrarchidae > Micropterus > Micropterus dolomieu. The sequence continues at coordinate 17,388,118 of NC_060156.1, read as the reverse complement.
TCCAAATCTTCAGAGTTTGGTAGTCTAACAATAATAAATGTATGTAAAAATGTGATGTCCACATTCATTGCAAGGGTCTAATAATCAGAAATAGTACATTCGTTCTAAATGGTGAGGTCTACACTCATAAGGCTGTTGTTGTTGTTTGAGGGATAATCAAGAAAACAACCAATCAATGATCAATGTTTGCATTCCTTTCCACTCACTCAAAAACATAGCTTTTCAGCAACCAACCCTAAATTTTCTTTACCTCCATCTTTTTCAGCCTTCTTTGCTCTGACCTGCAGAGTGCACCTGCTCACTGAGACACAATGGAACCTTTATAACCTGAAGACACACTGTACACCCTATACTACCCTCACTGCCTCTTTTTCTCAGTATCATATCCTGTTATATTTCTGTAATATATTCACTCATGCAGTGATTGTGGTTCTGGAGGTTTCTGAATGAAATGTGGTCGCCGTTCATCAGCAGCTTGCAGACTTCACCATGCAGCAGATAACATCATACACCCAGAGTCATATTCATTTTTTCTTCTCCGGATGAATAGCAGGCACAGCGAGAGGGAAAGAATGTAATTCCTCTGGGCAAACATACATTTTCTCTCTCTCCTTCCCTCCTGTAACATGGTTTGTAGCTATAACACACAGTTCTAATATCGTCCTTGTTTCAATGGATTTCTGCCTGCACAGAGGAATCATAAGCCTGGAAGTTCAATCAGCAGGAGATATGGGGGAAGAAAGGCACCAAATCTCACTGATATTACTGAACATAGTGTCAAATGCTCTGCTCAAGGGCTACCTATCTATTCTCTACCCGTATGCTCGTATATTATGAGGGGGGTTAAAGTCTACAAGCATGCATGACAAGCTGAAAATAATATTAAAAGCAGTGAACAAACCAGGGAGCACGAGCCCCACAAAAAAAATATAGAAATCTTAAGTCTCATATTGTATATGTAAGGTCAAGTAGTATTTTGACTTGAAAAAACAAAACACTTGATAAAGTAATGCATAGCTTGATTAATGCTAATGGTTCTTGAAGAGCTAATGCATGAATAAATGCAGGCTGTTTCATAAGTTCCTCTTGCTCACCATGAAGAAATGTTCAGATTCTATGTTTATATGGTTAGTTAACACTTAATGGATCATCAATTAATGATTATTAACTCACAATTAGTTCATGCATTAATTTAATCAAATGTTTGAAAAACAAGTATTTTTCTATGATAACTGGTATTGTTCTTATTACGCTCATTGACTCCGAGCTGGTTAAGAATCCACAAGTGTGACACGGAAACAATCAGGGTAACTATCCAAGTATACAATATTTATTCCAAAAAACAAGCAAGGTTCAGAACTGGGAGATCAATCAAAAACAGGCTAACTCTACCGGCAGGGATCAGGCAGAGAATCAGAGTCCATGGGAATCAAACAGAGAATCAAAGTAGAGAAAATTAAGCCGAGGTTGGCCAGTTGTATATGGAATCAGGGAATAAGTGCTGGAAAGTCTAGTGGAGATAGACCGGTATATATGTTTTGGGACTAATGAGGGACATAAACTCTGTGACTTTATAATTTCCTAATTGTGAGCAACAATTTGTGATAGATTCTGCATTAAACCATCATTAGTACTTAGCATATGTTTTGTTCCCTTATTATCAAGTGTTACCAAAAAATCACAATAAATATAATGTTTTTACCAGTACTTTTGAGCCTTCTACTGTTTTCAAATGCAACCAGATAAGACTTTGTCGAATTTGTTACTATCCCTGGCTCTGTTATTCTGCCAAGGTCACTCTGGCTGATGGGGGGGGGAGTGCCAGGAAGACAATACCGCTCACCGAGATAAGAGGTTGTAATCAGAGAGAGTGAAGCTATAATCAAACATAGACCTCTGGCTGAAAACAGACAAAGTGTGACAAAAGAAAAGAAAAAAACATAGTAAGGAATTTGATAAAAAAAAATACATCTGAAGTAAAACCTTTAATCATACAGGGAGAAAGGGACAAAGGGAAAGTATATGGATGAGAAATTCAAAGAAAAACAGAGAGTACAGACAGAGTGGGAGAGGTGGACAGAAAACAGAGACAGAAGGCAGGATTGAGAATAGAGGGATGCACGGTGGTGGTATTTTTAACATGTTCTAATCAGGGCCAGAACATCAAACATGGCCTGTTGCAAAAACGCCCTCTCAGTTAATCAGAGCGAAGAAATACAGAGAGAAGTTGGTTGATGCCAGAATAATACTGTGGAAAGCCAGACCCAAATATGCTGTATAAAGAAGGGGATTTGGTGTGTACAGCATACGGAAATGAGGACAGAATTGAGTAAATTCTCCTCCTTACGTAAATCTTTTCCGCATGAAAGATTCTTTCTGTAGACTGCGGGTTTTAATAAGCTGAGGGGGGTGTTTTCCTCCATCCTGTCTTCAGCCAGTTCACTGGGCTGAGCAAGAAAAGAGGGAGGAGATGAGTTGTGTCTGAAGGCAGGGTGAGGATGGACTAAGGGAGGATAAAATCAGACTGTCTTCCTCATGTTTGTTTGCATTTTGGGGAACATTCTGCAGGGCACCAACTCATTCTGCTCTCTCACTCTTCATTTTAATTATTAGCTAAGACAATTATTCTAATCCAGGGGACAGTCAACTAAACCTGATGCTCTTTTCATTCACCATTTGGCTGCAGCATATGGTAAATGTGTGTCCTACAAGGAAGTGCACAAATTACTTCATGTCGTTACAATTTCCTGGCAGGTCCTGTGTTAGAATTACAGGATTGTTTAGAAAATGTGTCCAGGAGAATATTGGCCTCTGCCTGTTTTCTGTCAGGACAAGATTGTTTCCTGCTCCTTTTTATGGCATTGATAAATATTCATCTCTCTGATGCCTGTGTCCTGCTGCAGTACAGTGTGTGACAGAGCTGAGTTGTGAGGGATAATGATGAGCTGTGGGTCTGAGGATGCTCAAATCACACAGCAATCAGGCCTCATCATGGCTCCTTTGGCCAGACGATCTGTGCAGGCTTCACACTCAGGTACATCTCACTTCCTTTTTTAACAGGACATGACTTTACCCAGCCATTAGCTGGGTAAAGTCATGCCTTGTGATATTTTCTAAGGTCTGCTCAAGGGATGGAAAGTCTAATCTAATACAGAAGTGTTAAGTAGCATCCAGAAAGTGGTGGGACAGTGCAGCAGCTTGTATGCAGTAACACACTTCCAGTCTGTGAAATCAGATGGGAGTGGGATTGTGAAAGCCTTTAAATGTGTCTTGGGGGCTGGATAGTGGAGGTTATTATCCAAAGAGTCATGACAGGAATTCAATAACGGGCTTTTGTCCTGTGAAATTTCACTCTTCCCATAAGGATCCTTCTGTTTCTGCCTTCCTTTCCACTCCTTCTTCTCTCTCTCTCTCTCTCTCTCTCTCTCTCTCTCTCTCTCTCTCTCTGTCTCTCTCTATCCCTCTGCTCCTCTGGGGGGAATGAGTTAAAAGCATAATACTGGGAGTACTTGAGTGCTGAGGATTCCTCTTGAATGCTAAACAGTCTTATCAAATAGCACGCTGCAGCACAGGATCTTAGGTACTGATGGGCAGTGAGAAGCAGAGCAGACATCTGACAAGTCTGCATATTTTATGCAATACATGTTCCATTTAAATCCAACCAAAGATTGACTTGGTTATACTTTTGGTGTCAGGATATTCAAAATAATAATAATAATTAAATGTATTCTCCACTATGCATTTGAGGCAACACTGCAGAATATAGAGAAGATTTTTGCAGGCAAATTCTTTAAAATGTAAACCTGCTTTAAGATATTTTCACGTTAACATTAAATTAAGTGACTGTACTGATAAAATGCGACTCATAGAGCTTAAACCTCCAGAAATCTGCAGCTCTGCAAAGCTTTTAGCAGTGGTTCTCTGGTTGCACATAAATTGACTTATTCTTCTGCCTGGCAACATAAAGGTCACATAGGATGTAAATCAGTAGTTAGATAATTACACTGAACTGCCATTTCATTTCACTTCATTCATTATCGTTAAATCACGGAACAACTGTAAGAGGCAATTCTGAGGCCTGGAGCCAGGTTAGTGCAGCAAAATCATGTAACATAATTAGATACTGGATTGATAAATATATATCAGATCTCAGTATTCATGTGTTTGTTTTGCAACCTTTCTGCTCCTTAGGGGTTAAAACCAGCTTCTTACAGCTTTAAACAGGTTTGTGAATTTGATTGCATTAACTTCAATGTATCAATAATGCATCAGTGGTAGACCTGAAATGATTAGTTGGTTTGTTGATCAATTAGCTGATCATGATTCCAGCCTCTGACGTGTTAATATTTGATTGTTTCATTGGTCTTCTATCATATTAAACTGAATTTCTTTGGAGTTTGGACTGTTGGTTGTAGATTAATTGAGAAAAAACAACTGCTCAATTGAAAATAATCATTAGTTGCACCTCTAGTCAATAGTGCCCTCAATTTCTCTCAGAGACTTGTGTAAGTTTAAACATCTTTTGATTTGGGGTTCTGATAAAAATCGGATCCGTTGTCTGATCCGTTTTTAGATTTCTTAAGCAATTTGTTAATTACGCTATGTTTTTTCATACAACTACTATTAGCATAGCTACTTGGCATTCAGGACATAGACTCGTATAATGCTTTGAAATTACACACACACACACACACACACACACACACACACACACACACACAGACAAACATTTCATCTGTACAACACTCATTGTTCCTATTTGAGCTCCAGAAGCACAGAGCTGCTGTGGGAGTTTATGCCCTGAATGATTGCTTGTGCAGGATGTCAGAATGCTGTGTGTGTGTGTGTGTGTGTGTGTGTGTGTGTGTGTGTGTGTGTGTGTGTGTGTGTGTGTGTGTGTGTGTGCGTGTGTGTGTGTGTGTGTAGTGGCAAGACCATTTCCATCCTCCAACTATTGTAATTACACATAACAGTCTTGTTAGGGAACGATGCTAAATAACAGACAGACAGAAAACAGAGAACACAAATAGCAAACTTCTCTCTGCTGCCTGTCTCGGCTTCACGCACAAGCACACATACACACACTCTGCAATACTCTGAGCATTGTAAGAGAACCTCAGTGTAAAGATTTAATGAAACTGCGGGGTTGTCATCTGGTGGGGTTTAAATGTTTAAATGTTGCTATTTCTTACTGCTACAGTGGGAAGAGAGAGTTTCCTGTGGTAATCCCTGTGTCAGTGGTCTTCTTCCTGCTCCCTTTGCCACAACAGTTTCCCCAAAGCATAAATACATCAATGTCTGTATGATGTAAGCTTTGCACAACCCAGGAGCTGCTAATGCTGTATATGTGATACAAACTGGTGTCAGAGAGCGATGTAAGGACAACGCCAGAAAAAAAGAAACAAAACGTGCAAATATTTTTTTCCAGAAAAGGGGAAAAAAACAACATAATCTCAGTGTTGCCATATGGGAAAGGCTCTGGTGCTGCAAATGTTGTACCAGGATGCAGAGGAAGGAGATGTCTTGGTGGAAACCTGGTTTGAGGTTTAATTTAACATCTAAGAAAACAGTGGTACTGACATAGATTTCATTTGACAGCCACCGCCTACTCACACACACTCTCTCTCTCTCTCTCTCTCTCTCACTTATTTTCACACTCTCTCTCCTCTGTCGCTATCTGACGTATACACACATTTACAAAAATGTGATGTAACAGCCCTCTTGAGCTGTAATCCAGGGTGAGCATGCATAAAGAAGGTGTGTTCAGATGGTCAAAGGCAACCACAAAAAAATTATTAACCAGGATGCGTGTGTGCGTGTGGTTGGAGCTACATCATTTGGTTACTTCCAGTATCAGACGTCATCTATTCCATGGAGCTCTTTGTCTCTGTATGCTGACACAACCATTGCAAAATACCATTAGGAAGTCAAGTTTGCTGATCAGCATGTGATACATTCTTTCCTCTTAAATTTTGCAATCTAAATAGGCTGAGGGAAACTCCAACACTGTGTCTACAACTAGTCCTCCAACCTAAACAACACTGGTCATTTTAACCAACCATTTCCTTTACTGTCAGTACAGTCCACCTTTCGCTGGAAAGTCACTAAAAACACTTACTCTGGTAATTTACTTGCGTACAAAAGTAAAGCAGAAGAGTACTGTATGCACTACGGCACAATTAAACAATATGTTTAGTTTACAACAGGTATACATAAGAGTGTTTAATACACTTCTGCTTTACACAAAACACCAGAGCAAACAGGACATTAGCCAACAGAATGCAAAAATACAGTAGAGGTGAATACAGTAATACTGTGGAGGGGGCAAAACTGTCTCTTTTGGTGGGCTTGCCCCCTCTGTGCCTCCCCATGGTAGTGACACTGATGTGTTTGCTATTTTCTAGTGTTGTCCAAGTGTCAAGTTACAATTTACTTTACACCCTATACAATGACCAAGAAGTAATGTAATATACAGCTGAGGGTCACTGTGTGAGCGCTACTATCATGCAATGCACCAGAGGGGAAAAGATTTTTTCTGCGCAATGCATGAAAGACATGACCCGATAAGCTTCCCATAGGTTTGTTTTTCATTTTGCTAACTACATATTATATAGTGAGTGAGGGAATAACTCCCAAAAACATGCTACAAATTCAAAAAGCATTGCCATTATGCAAAAAATACAGTACCCATTGAGGGTACAATTTTCACACACAAGTGACAGACTGTGGAACAACATTTGCATATTTTAGTGCTCGGCTAATGTTCTTTTTTTTTTTTTTTTGCAGGCCGAGTGGTTGATCAGAAAGGTTTCGGCTACATAACGGCCATATGAGTGGATCAATATGAGCCACTTAATGTAATCATTTGCGAAGGTTATTATGACCATGTACAAGAATAGATCCCTGTTACTGGTTCCTGACACTGTCTCTATTGTAGCAGTTACAGATCATGCACACACCAGATATAAAGATATCCAAAATGTGTAGTTATTAACGTGAACATAAGTCAAATATTTAAATCATGATGCATTGTCTTTAAAATCACATGAAAGTGAAGCTTCAGGAAATCAGTGCTTTACAGAACGTTAAATTTATGGGCAGCACAAGAAGTAGAACAGCCAGTACAAAAGGAGTAGAACAATAGTGCTACTGTTCAGGTACACAAAAGATGGCATCATGTAGCCCAGGCCTGCAGTCTGTGCTGGTGTGAAAAGATACAGTCAGTGCTGTGGTGCCATCTTGTGATCAAAAGAGAAATGTTGATCACAGCCTATGAAACTGTTGTCTGGTCAAAGGAAGTAGACTGTGTGTACATCCAAGAATCTGCTTGACAGAAAGAAATAGTAAAATTGAAACCAAGGCAAAATCATCATCATCTAATAAAGTTTATCTTGTCCAACATGGCCACCTGTAACTGATTCTGTACACTTGCTACTACAGTACTACATTAATACTTCACTGTAGCTTGTTCACAATGTCCAGTAATAAGTAGTGGTGCAAAGTACAAATTTGAAGCTATACTTCTACTCATTTTGGAAGGAAATATTGTACTTTTTACTCCACAATATTTTTGACAATTTAAACTAGGCTAACTAGTTACTTTACATATTTAGATTATTAAGATAAAACATTAATCATATAAGAAATTATGAAATATTATTATGGATTAAGATACCCCGCAATAGCCTAAAATAGTTTAAATGAGCTGCAGCATTAGTGATGCTTACACAGTGACACATCAACATGTATAATCCAGTTATATATTATTTGGAAATGGGCCATTCTGCATGAGTGCTTTTACTTTTAGTACTCTAAGTAGGCTATCTATATATGTATTTTTACTTAAGAAAGATTTATGCAGGACTTGTCAGCTATTTGCAACAAAATATTTTTACACTGTGGTATTTCTACTTGTACTTAAGGAAATATCTCTAAGTACTTCTTCCATCGCTGGTGATGGCACCAGTTTATTACTTTGTACAGAACATGTTTCCTATAAATACATAGGAACTATCTTTTGGCACATAGCAATTGTTTGTCCTTTGGAGGGAAAAGAGTGACGACATTGTGAAAATGTTGTTAAACCAACTATACAAAAATTACGAACTTTTTAAATAAAAGTAATACAAATAAGTGAGTTAGACGTCTGAGAGTCTACAGCCAATGCTAACAGTTCTATGAGGATATAACTAATATATGAATGTATTATCTCATAATACACCGATGGCTCATGTTGACAATGCTAACATCCAGATGTTTACCGTGTTTACTATCATAGTTTCACGTTTGTTTGGATCCTAACATTTGCTAATTAGCACAGAACCCAAAGTAGAGTTAAGTCCAATGGGGATGTCATTAGTTTTGTAGCTAGGTACAGGGGCGTAGGACTGAGTATACAGGGCCCTCATGTAAGGAGGGCCCACAAAGATACTACAACAAATAGCCGTGGATGCTTATGTACGGGGTGCACCTAGCTAGGCATTTAGTCCTAAACCAAAATATTGGACACATTAAAAAGTTTATTACAGTTCATCCTGAGGGAAACATGGACATCCATACAAAATGTCATAGTAGTCCATTAAATAGTTGTTAACATATTTCAGCCATGTTGCTAGCCTGGCTACAAAATGTTGTGATCCATTGTAAAATATATCTTTTGGAAGATTGTTTAAATACATATAGATGCATTTACACACGACATTGATCAATACCTCCAATAAGCCAATAAACACTGCAGGTTGATTTCCAATGTGCTAAAAAAAAAAAAAGCTTTAAAAAAAGTATCTCTCTTTATTGATCAAGAGACAGACTTGTCAACCAAAAATTTTTTTAAATTTTATTTAACCTTTATTTAACCAGGCAAGCCGATTGAGAACAATTTCTCATTTACAATGGCAACCTGATCAAGAATCAAGGATTTTAAAAGCTTCCAGAGCACCATTCAGTGTGTGCAGACACCTGTTCTTTTGTCGCTCAATTCACATTATTTGAATTTATACAGGCGAAGAACAACTATAAGATCAACGCACAAACTTGTTTTTAAAAAATATTAAAAAATGACAAAGAGAAAAAATACCTATATAAAAGAATATCTAGCTGCATCTAAATATAAATGAAAGGCAATAACAAGGATACACTTTATACAATATTTGCCATAATCAGTGTGGATGAATAACACTTAATTGTCTATAGGTGGCACAAGAGAGCTAAAACCTAAAGTGAAGCGGTGGACTTGACCCCTTGAGTCTGGGAGGAGTTTTTAAAAAAGTTGTTAAAAAAAAAACATTTTTAACATCTTGACACACTCAAGTATTATATGATAACGCAACATTTTGGCATTGTAAAGAGCCGAGTTAAACCTTGAATTTACAGCCAAGTATGTAATTTTGTAGAATATTTGATAATAGGAACCATCTTGCAAACTGTCAACACTTTCAATTGTTTAGAAAGCAACAAGGTTTTTGCAAAATCTTGATTAACGCTTTGTTTTTGAAGATCTGTCTGTCTGTGTCCGTCCCAGAAGGCATTGAGCAGCTGTCAAAAAGCAAGGCATCAGTTGAGGAACTTTCCAGTCTGTTGCGCAGTACGTTTACACTACGTTTGGGAGGTTTGAAGTCAAAGTGAGAGTGTTTCACCCTCAGATCATGAAGGACTGAGTTTGTTTGTAGTGCTTGAGCTGTAGAGAGCAGAGAGACATAAATGAATCATTTCCTGCAATTACCTAGGGACCAGTGTTATCAGCAACTTCTCAACAGAATTGGCAGTGTGCAAAATAAGCCCTGACACGATAACAATCCCTCTGATAACTCACATTGCGGATGGGAGGAGGAGGAGGAGGGTTGTAGGACTTGGTGCTGAAAGACAAAGGGTGGCAGTTCAGTCTGAGCTCATTACTGGTCAATAACACACAGCTACACAAGTCTGAAAAGTGAAACCCTCACCTTTTTGTTTTCTTATCCTCTGTTCAAAGAAACAACAAAGAAGAAAAGGTTAATATTAAATGTATTTCAATATCATTACCATACTTGCCAAAGAAGCTGGACATTTGTGGGTTGGCCATGGTGGACAGTATTTAGTATTAGCATATAGTAGTAGTATTTACTCAGCTATGCATTAAGAGTCACATTCTGCCCACCTGACAAATGTAAGTCCAATATTCTCTCTCTTTAATATCTGTCTCTGTAGCTGCTAAATGCTCCACTATGTTCACAAGCTAGTCGCTAACTTTATCTGTCTGCTGTTTGGTGCTGGGAAGGTAATGTACAGTGGGTTTTTAGACCTTTTTCAAAACTGCCTGTTGCGGTTGGAAACAAAGCTGATAAAAGCAGTTAGACTGAAGCAAAACGGTAGGATAGTAATAAAGTTTGTCACTATGATGAGACACCTTTAGACACATTGTCAGCACATTTTGCAGATGACACTTTTACTTCAGCAATATTTTTAATGTTAAGACCTTTACTTGCGATGGAGTATGGATGGCCTCTCACTTAATCACGGTTTTATATTTTAGACTTTTGCACTGAAGATTACAATTCAGTCAAAGACATAAGCCACTGCTTTCACTGAGAAATAAATATAGGCTAGTTGAAAAATCTAGCAAGTTTACTGTCTGTGAAGATTCTCAGTCATCCAGGTTATAGTTATCCAAAGGTGGTTTAAGTCAAGGGCAGGTTTACTGGTTACTAATGACGTGTCCGTAATCCTCAAAGACAATTATATCACACAGATATAAATATTCCCTCTGGTGTAAAATGAGTTTAAATTTTAACTTTGTTTCACAAGATGCCACTTCGTTCCTTGACCCAAACAAAGATGGGAGAGGTAGTAATCTGATCTGGTTGCCTTATTTGTCAGGATCTATGAATTGATTTTTAAACTTTATTTCTCTGAATCAAATGTTTTCATTAATGCAAACGTCTCAGATGTAAAATCAATAACTGCATGACAGGCACAAACTGGGCCCTCTCTCTCTCTTTCTCACATGCACACATTCAAACAGCCACACACACATACACAGAGCATCACTACACTACTCACTCTTGCAGCAGCCTCGGCGTAGGCAGACACACACACAGATGCAGCAGAAAAGAACGAGCGCCAGTAAACCTGCAGCACCTGCTATCAAAATCGTCATATTCAAAGGATCTAGAAGGAGGGGAAAGAGAGTGTTTCCTCAGTCTTTGGTGAGTGGAACATGACATCTAAACTACAAGGAGGAGTTGAACCAAAACCACTTACATTCAATAACTTTGAGATGTTGGGCCACACAGCTCTTAGGCGCCCCCGCACTGTTGGAGGACTCACAGCGGTACATCCCTGCATCTGTTTTGGACACACTCTTAAACTTCTGCTCCAGACAAAGAAAAGGTGAGAGTTGAATTGAAGATAGCAGCAACAGATATGTGGTGGTGCATACTGTATGTGCATGACTGTGTTTATGCACTCCTGGGTGCATTTCAGCATGTGTGCCTGTTGTACACGAGAATTTGCATATTTTAGTGTGTACTCACCAGTGTGCCCTTGTTTGTGTCAACGCTGTATGGAGAATCTGCAGTGGCCATTAGAGCCTTGTTGTCTTTGTACCAGCGGTAGGTGGCAGGAGGCACACTGAGTTTGTCCTTACAGAGGAGCTCCAGGCCTGAGCCCACAAACACAGAGCTCGGCACCTCGCAGGACGGCACATGAGGGGGAACTAAGGAGGCAGAGAGGTTAGAGAGACTTCAATTAAATGTGATATGGGGTGACAAGTTAACCCCTTCCAACTGCACTTGAGAAGCTGGAAGCTAGCAGAGAAATATTCATAGTAGCAGGTGTGTTTCCAAAGAATGTGGATGAGGTGTTATTTATTAATTTAATTCCTTCTCCTCTTGGTCTAACAACCCTCGTAAGGGAGGTGTGTGTGGAGGTGAACAGTCCTTTACAGCGCCGTGTATCTCTCTACAGGATTTACAATTTGATTGATTTTTTGTTGTGGTACTACAGAATCTCCCCACTACCTTGTGTTCTTTTGTTCCCCGCTTCCCTGTGTTTTCTGTCTGTCCTCCCTGTCTGTGTTTGTCTGGGCATGGCTACACTCTCTGGCTCCAGCGGCGCACCTGGTCCTCATTCCACTAATCAAGCTCCTGCAGTATTTCAACCCAGTCCTCCTCACATTCTTTGTCAGATTGTCAGTTAACCACATGTGGATCGCGCTACCTCTGGGAACTCTGAACCTCCGTGTTCTCCATTCTGTTAAGCCCTACCACCCAGTCTTCCGTTGCTCTTTTCAATAAAACCCTTTGTTACCCCTTCGAACTGTTCCGAGTCTGCCTTTGAGTCCTTAAGTTCTTGTATTATGACATTTTTATCTCATAACTAAATCCTGCCCACATATAACATTGAAGCCCTTTGAGTAAAGTGACAGAGAAAACAATTCTTGTGATCCATTTTCTGAAGTGTTCTCTCGTCTGTGTTTATGACTTAAGAAATCTGGGGAAAAAAAGGTTTTGCCAAGATCACATAGGATCATATGTACATATTCACAAAAACACATGCTGGTTTCCCGTCATACCGAGGACATTGAGGGTTACAGTAGCCTCGCCGAGGTTGACGTGGTCCTCGCTGGCAGTCAACTCGCAGCGGTATTCCCCCGAGTCTTTCTGAGTAACAGAGTGTATTGTCAGCGTCGCTCCCTCTATCTTTGCACGTCCTGCGTAAGACCCTGTAGAGGAAGGTAATGGAAAGGATGGGCAACTAAGTGCTAAAAAAATAAATATATCAGAGGTAATAATGAAGAGGTGATGGAAAGAAAGGCGTCAAAAAAGCCTTTTTTAAGTTTGGAGAAGTCAAAGGCAGCAGATACAGTGAAGGTTTGTCGTCACTCACCAGTAAATTTGCCATTGAAGTACACAAATGTCACCCCCTTTCCTTTCTTCTTCCACTCGATTCGAGGGCTCTGATCTTTCTCTGTCCTGAACTCACAGGCGAGCACAGCATCTGGAAGGACAGACCAGCAAAATAAGGAATCAATCCACAGTAAATATTTCTTTGGCCTTGTTTGAAATTGCAGGTCATTTTCCCCATTACTTGTTGCTTACTGTGTTGCTTTTTTGTCACAACTGTGTGCTTATGAAATCTGGTGACACTGGATGTGTTGATAAGGTTTAAAGGACAGTTCTACTGTTCAGTGACAGCTGTTTTTGCTCATTTCCCAATTTGTTTTTAGAATGAAAGGCGATATCTGCCGTTTTCCCGTTATCTTAGTTTCCCAATAAATTATTCTGAAATACAAGTTGTACATTTAAGGTGGAATCATGGAAATTATGTATGTATTTTGAAAACTGTGTCATCTGATATTCAGATCAGATGCACCTATGTTTTTTTGTTATTTAAAAAATAAGTCACCAGAAGTTGTTTTTCATTCATTTGGAATTGAATGGCTAACTATATGGTGGTGTGTGTCATATGGTTTGTATTTGGGAAGGGGGGGCGTGTTTGAACTAAGAGGTGGTGTAAAGTTGTTGTTTAATCAAAGCGAATCAACAAAACTTTAAAGATAAGACAAATGTCTAAAACGACTTAAAGACTAATAAATTCTATTCAAAAAAGCAGCAGTGCAGTCTTACCTGTGTGCTCGTGGACCTCCACTTTGGGTTTACTGCTGCTTACTGTCACTGACAGACTGACAGGACCTGCAGGGATGAGAGGGGTGGGAAGACAGTCAGTTCACAATTTACAAAACTCTAACTTCTAATTGCTCACATTATTGACAAGAGCAAGTCACATCTCGTTAGATGTAAAATGCTAAATACTGTATATCTGTGGTATTAGAACGAGGGCATGTTGGGGCTTTTCTAGCCTCCAGTGCAATCAGAGCGACCAGAAGCCCAAACAGGATAAAAAGCTGATGAGAATGAGTCAAAGCCTACAGATACCTCTCACGGTCCTAATTAATTCATTCATCCCAATTAATTCATTTCCCACATCTGCGCGCACGCACACACACACACACATACAGAGTGTGTATAACATCTTGGTGGTGCCAGGAGCGGTGGTGTGGAGGAATGCAGGTGATGGATGACTCTCTGACAAGCTGCCTTAATCCCGCCTGATAACCTCTTTTACTTATCTGTCCCTTCAGCAAGCACACACACACACACACACACACACACACACACACACACACACACACACACACACACACACACACACACACACACACAAACTCAGAACAGCCTACATTCCCACACAAAAATGCACAAAAGTATACAAACACTGTACGTACAAATGTAAAACATTTTGAAAGTGATAACCAGCCCAAACTCTTTTTGAGTATCAAAATAGGTTTAATGCTGGCTGTAAAATGTCTATACCTTCCTTCACAAAGAACCTTGACGTGATGGATTTCAATGGCACCTTCTCACAGCAGTTAAAAAGCTTCAAGGAGGGTGATAGTGGGGCAAAGCAGCCTTCCTTGCAGACTACTGCAGATATTGTAACATTTCTATTGATGTTATACAGCTTTTTGTGTTGTGAAATCTTAAATTTCCCATAAATCCATTGTAACTAACCTTCATTCAAGCTGTTCTCAGCTGTTATTCCATATGAAGGTAAACTACCTTCAACTATTAACAAGACAATAAGGAGCAAATGATAAGTAACAACATAAATTCTCACTGGAGAATCTCTTAAGGAGCTTTTATGTGAGAAATATTAATGTCTGCGTCTTGTTTGGTATTATATTATTAAGGGAACATTCGGGAGAGAGAGTGTGTGTACGTGTTTGTGTGTGTGTGCGTGTGTGTGTGTGCGTGTGTGTGTGTGTGCGTGTGTGTGTGTGTGTGTGCGTGTGTGTGTGTGTGTGTGTGTGTGGCGCACACATGCATGGAAAGCTTTTCTTAAGCAGACAAAGCAGATCTTTGTGACAGTAACCCTATGCGTCTCAGCTGGCACAACACACACACACACACAAACACGTACACATATCTGTATTACACTCTTGTAAGGCTCTACACTGACTGAAATCTTTAACCATAACCCTCTGCATCTGCTGTATGTAAACAGGAAACATTTGTGAACATACATGCAGTGTATTTTAAAATGAAAACAATAGATGTCTAGTTCATGTTATAAACTTACAGCATGATGTTGTCCATAATAATTGGTGTTATAAACAGAATGGATCTGAAATGCCATTATTATTTTGATCATATTTTCATTATTGCAAATCAATTAAAATGCATTGTTTTAGTGTTTTAAAAGTATCACAAAGTGCTCAAATTCAATATGACCAATCATGTCATGGTATTACCATGTTGCTTACCACTGGACACTAATGAAAAATGTATTTTTCCCAAAATATTCCAAACACATTTATCTACCAGCCTTGTCCTAACTGATCCTCAGAATCTCTGTGAGGACATTTGGTCCTCATGAGTAAATACAGTAAAGATCAAAACACACACACACACACACACACGTCAGAGATGCAATTATCAACATAAAGCACATGGATTTGAAAGCAGCCTCTGCCCTTTAAAAATCCCACGGCAACTTCAAATAACTCGTTCTAGATAGTAAGTGCAAGTTTTCATCTCTGTCCAGTTAGCAACAGGGTCAGTTGGAGGCTATCTTCAAACTGAAATGGAGGGATCTCAGAGTCCTGTGTCTCATCAGCCTGTGGATCTCTGGTTCAAACGGCATCAGAGTGGATTCAGTGTAAACATGAAGCCCAGCCACAACCACTCCCTGCACAATCTCAGCCCCTGCATTCCCTGAACATGTCACACCTCCTCTCCTAAGTGTGGGCTTAACATGCAGCAACTCAATCCCATAAACTAATGATCAATGAAACATTATAATGAACTAATCAGTCTGCTTCATGTTAAAAGCATAAGGTTCACATGAGTTATAAATCTCACCTAATCTGGTGCACCAAGCAGCCACTTAAAACATGCATCAAGTCAAAAATCATATCACTATCCTGCATTTCTGAGAGACTGTCCAGAAATGATGAGGAAAAAGGGGGTCAAAAAAGGGGGAGGGTTCTTTCTTATTTCTTTTTGTTAGGGGGAAAAAAAGAAAATTTAGTTTTAGTTTTAACTTGAATCATATAATCTTAAATGTTTATTTTTTTCTCATCCCAGATTTATATTTTATTGAAATTTTCCCTTGCATATTTAAATGTTAAAATCAATGAAAATGTATATTCTATTAACATATTATTATTGTTGTTGTACACCAGCTTAAATTATTTATCTTTATTAATGGTGACCTGAGGTGTGGACAGTCTTGCTTTTTTTTAACTGAAACATAAGGTTTTAATACAGTCTCTATCTCCTTTGGTATATAGTATTGACCTTTTTTCTGTTTCTTGGATGCACAGTTTTAGAAACTTTCCCATTTTTTCTTAAATTAAAAGTGTTACTGAAATAAATCAGCATTTTAAGTGAAATAAAATATCGGAGACAATAGAATTCCTTGGGGAACATTATACGAATATCCTATTAAAAACACACTAGACTGTGGAAATATTGGCTCGAAGTTACCCCCGCACTTCTTCCTCTTAACAATAATATTATGGCGTGTTTAACCCTATCATAGCATCCTCTTTCGTCAATACTAACTTTAGCAAATTGTTTAATAAAGTTTCTAAACCAGAAAAAACTCACTGTGCAGTAAAGTGATGAGAAGAGACAACATCCTCGCGGTGTTCATGTTTAGTCACGTTGGGTTCAGATCCGTACTGAAGTCTGTGGGTGTCTGGATGAGATTAGTTTTAAGCTACACCAAACTTTCTGCAGCCTCTACAAGTTTCAGCAGCAGCACGCGCGCGCCCTCACGCATCCTGGACAACTGACGGGGAGCGCGCGCAGGCTGGAGAGCTACAGTTGTCTTGAGGCTGAAGTTCAGGGAGATCACTACCCCCTCAGCAGGCAGAGTAGGCTAAGCAGGGAAAAACATGAATCTGTTCTTTGTTGTTTTAATGCCTTGGTTTTTATGTTTTCTTTTTAAACTTAATGGGTTTACTACTGTGTGTTTTATTTTTCTGCCTTTGTGGAGCACTTTGTAACGTGGATTTTGATAGCATTAAACCAGGGGTGGAAATTAACTTAACTTAATTATATTCCCACTTGCATCTTCAAGTTTCTACATCCACATCAAATTGGGCCATGTTGGCATCCAAATTATTTGTGACTTTACAAATCATGCTCGTAGGCCCACCCCTTAAAATAAGATTATCAATGAGCACAGAGAAAGTTTCCACTTTCACTAGATGCATAAGTAGACAGCCTTCTTAGTGTCAAACACTGCACCTCATTCTGCACAGTGAAGCTTAAACATTAGAACTGTAGGAAGAAGAAGAAAAACATATTTTTGAGTTTTTAACTGTTTTGATTTACTCTCACCGCTCTCCTCACTTTTCTGCGCAGATGGCAGCTGTTTTCAGCAACAACAAAAAAAACTTATTCAACACATCTCTCATCCAAAGGTATCAAATACTGACCCTTTGAAAAAACGTTGGTATTTGACACACAAGGTACTCTTCCACGCCTTTTTAATATTTGAATATGCAGGTTGGTTAGGTTAAGGCACTAAAACTACTTGATAGGTTTGGGACAACAAATTTGGTTGAAATAAGTACATTAAATTATTTCAATGGGTTACATTGGAATTACTTGAAAGCCCAGCGCGTCTCATAAGGGTACCTTGTGTGTCAAATACTGATGCTTTGTCAGGCTTTCCCAAAGCGTCAATATAAACACCCTGGGATGAGACCAGGCTGGAATATTCGACTTACATTCATCAGGTGGACACAAACTAGACTGCAAATTAGTGATAATGTTGCTCTGTAACTGCTGGATGTGTAAAATGTTTGCTATATCAACTTAAAAGGTGATGATATGTAGATAAATGTTGTGTTCACAACGAGTGGCCAAAAGATCAGTTATTGCAGATTTAAGTACAATTTTGAGGTACTTGTACTTTACTTGAGTAGTTCCATTTTAAGTGTCTTCATACTTCTACTCTACCACTGTCAGATCACTAATCTGACAGCTACTTTGCAGATAAATATTTTACCAAAAAAACATCATCAAAATATTATATGACACATTTTTCTCCTTGTTCAGAAATCTACAAAGAAAATTAGTCGGCCTTTTAGGAACAAATGAATACTGTCCCACTTTAATCTTAACTACCTTTTGCATTTAGAATTTCTGACATAATTTCAGCAACCTCCATCAAATTTTAAAAGATGAAAACCATCATGGTAGTTGTGAGTTTTCCACATGTCTACAGAGACGAGTGTCATAGGAGGTGCAGAGATAGGACAGCTGCTGGCTGAGCTACGGCGTCCTTGGCTATTAGGTTTCTCACCACCAGCGCTCGCACAACAGCACATTGTCGTTCGTTCTGGTTAATGTGCACACATGCTTACATTTGTGGCCATATGCGCACACAAAGATCAACACACAGAAGCCATACATGCAGACACGTGCGCATGAACACACAGAGAGAGAAAGAAAGAAATCGAAGTCACAGAATTTCTCCCGCAGCACCTGTTCACAATCAACAACCCCAGCTGCTCCGCTGTGATCAGGACACACTGATGTCATGTTACACACCACACACACACATCCACAACAACACAGCTCAGTGACCACTGCTCATGTTACACAAACATGTTTTACATCAACAATTTCTCCCACATAGTGATTCTTATATGAGCCACACAAACATGATGCGGTGACTTTAACTGCATTGGGATATTTGACGACAGCTTTTCAGCTCAAGCATCATTTACACCGCTGTCCTCTTTGCACTTCACTGCACACAGCTCAACAACATTCTGTAGCAGGTCTGTGCCAACTAGACTAAACAGGATCTAATTTTAAAGCTTAGCTTTGACACTTCAAAAGTGTAATGTGTAAATTGGTGGAGTTCCCTTTAAATTCACTTTGAACTAACCCTATCCTTAAAACTGGTGAGATTTTGCATAATGAACAAGTGCCTTCTAAAACAAAATAAGGATAAAACTCAAAAATTTTTTAATTTTCATATAACTTCTTAAGGTTTAATGAAAGGACATTAAGCTATCTTCCTCTCTAGCAGTGCTATTGTGACCCCAGTATGGATGTCTTTATTTAGACGTAGCTGCTTCAGCATGCATCAGCAATGGTACTATGAAATGGCATTGATTTAATTCAAAGTTTTACAAAACAAAGGTTTAATAAAATTTGTGTAACACCCAATTTTAAATGTAAATAGTTGATGTCAATTTTGTTTTGTTGATGTCCCCCAAACCAAAACATCCATGTAGTAACAAACTTGTGACCCACACAAACTACCATGGGCCAGGGGTGTCATATTTCCTGTCTACCTCTCCACTGCAATAGCCCTTCTTCACAGCAGACATTTTGACTTATCATAGCAACAAAACACACAATGGCTCTGCCTTTGAGGCACCATGCAAGAGCTCTGGAACTGGCTAAACTAAATGGAATGTGACTATAATTAATCTGCGAAGACTGCGATTTTTCTTTCAAAATGTCGGCTGTGAAAAAGGTATATATCAAATGATGACTAACAAAATCTCAATGATCAAGCAGTCATATTTATTTACAGTATACATACCTTCATATGCACAACCTAGCAATTCCCTATTAGCTATTCAGCACCCCCTCTCCATAAACCGAGCTTGAGCAAGTTTTGCATAGGCAGCACATTTAAATCAGATGTAGCCATTTCTGGTTACCATACATTTTTATTGGCGTAACCCACCATCAGTGGGCAGCAGTCCTGCGGCTGAGGACGTCTTCCACAAGAGAGTTTAGAGATTTGGCATCAAATCACAGCTCAGAACACATCAGGGATTTTCTCAGGCATCTCAAAAAGGAATTTGCCAGTGGGTATCTAGCAAGATCAAAAGGAAACTGGATTACTAAATTGAGGAAACAATCCTGATTCAGTGAAAACTGGTTTGTATTGGGACATTCTGGTGTGAGGAAATCTTTTGACAAACACAATAAACCCATTAATATTTATGCTCATGATTTGAGAGTTTTACTGAGCAGGTGCATTTCCTCCTTGGCCATGGTCTGCCCTTTCCACATTTTATTTACAGCAGCATTTTGGGGCATCCCAAGAGAGACAGAAAATTTAAAAATACAGTTTCGGGAGTTCACCAGTCATGTCAAAGATTAAATTGATTACAAACAATACTGCTGAAATTTGGTTAATTATTCTCTGTAATCTAACAGGTCAGAGTCCAGATCTAGAATATCTGAGTAAGTGGAAGGTTGTTTTCTATTGTTTTTCTATTATGCACTATTATTCTATTATGTCTTTTACTTCTTTTGGATGTCAACTTTGTGGCTAGTTTATTAGCTAAAATGTCTACATGGTGTATTTTCTTTTTGTTTTGGTGCCAATATTTACCCAATTTCCATTCAAAAACCAATCAATAAGCATCTCCTAAACTTCCGGTATTTTGCACACAGATGAATGTGAAATTACAGATTAACGTTCTCTTAATTTATATCTATACTAACAATCTGCAATAGTTGTATAATTCTTTGAATTTTTCCCAGTTTCCCTTCTTTGGAAGAGCCTTGATAATGTGAACTTTCTCCCCTCTTCATTATATTTCAGGGAAGGCCAAGAGGAAACAAAAGAGAAAAAAATATGGGCTTTTGACAAGATAAGGTATCAGGAAGGCTCTGTTTTATAACTTACAGAAAGAAAGCAGGAATAAAAGGGGTAGGACCTATGCTGTTCATAAAGATTAGGTGTACCCTAACAAAACACAGATAAATAGCAGTCGCAAAGGTGGTAAGGTGGTAATAACTCACTGGTACAAGGTGCATTTGACAGTCTGCAATCCTAAATACTGATCATACAGATTTTGTCATACACGTGACGATGAAGACACTGGCATTGCTCTCACTGAGCTTAGCAGGTAAGAGATTTCCTTAACATTTTTCTGGTGTGTGTTTCTCTTGCTCTGTTAGATTTCACACATAGGTTCTGTTTTCCTGAACGCTCATCTCATCACTCTCATCATATACTGATCATTCATTATCATATTTGCAATTATTGTTCAAGATTTACAGCGGAAATGCTACACATGGCAAATAAATAGATAATTAAATCTTATTACATACTAATATTAATTAAATTGTCTTATTTCTTATTCATGTTGTCATTCCTGCTTTATGAAATGATGGGTGCTGGCATGGATAGATTACTGAACTGGCCCACCTGGCAGAGGCCAGAGGGTTTAGGGGGGGCAGATCTTCTGTTTGAAGTGACTCCAGACATTTTTTGTTGGAAAGTCAATCAAATTACTATAAAGAGACACAAAGTGACTATAAAAACTCAAATTGACTGCAAAAAGTCACAAAAACAACCTCAAAAAGATGCAAAACTACCACAAAGACAACAAACACAAAACAATCACAAAAAGAAGCAAAATGACCACAGAGAGATGCAGAACCACCAAAAGAAACTTAAAACAAATAGTTCCAAAACCAATACAAAGAGTTGCAAAAAGACCACAAAATGATCACAAAACTACAAACTTCAGAGCCATTTCATGCCTCTTTCAGTGTGTCCTGTTCTAATGTAGGAGGGGTAGGGGGCCTTCACATGTCTTTTGCTCAGAGTCCCACTGTCTCATAATCCATTCATGGGTACAGGCAAGAGAATCTTCCTTATTTTACCAGCTAATGTATTTTTTATCTTCTCTTTGCAGTGGCTCTGGGAATGCCACCATTTGCTCCAGGGGTAGAACAAAAACCTGTTTTGAATAAAGAAGAGCAGAGCCCTCTGCTGGGGGACTTGGTGCCTGCGCAGGGCCATGTGGTGGTGGAAGATCCTCTGCCACAAGTCAGGCTAGGCTCCAAGGAGCAGCAGGAAAAATTGGCCCCGGTGCCAGCTGACATGGAGCAGAGCCTGAGTATGGTGGAACTAGAGGTTAAAGTAAAGCCAGATTTCAAAGCAGAGCCAGAGGTTAAGGTGGAGCAAGAGGGTAAAGAACACACAGAGGATAAGGTGGAGGAACAGCTAGAAGCAGAGCCCGAAGTTAAGGAGGAGCCAGATGTTAAGATGGAGCACGATGTTAAAGGGGATTTAGAGGTTAACCCAGAAATAAATCTGAATCCAGAAGTTATGGCTAAACTAGAGGTTAAGGTGGAGTCGGACAGTAAAGAAAACACAGATGTTAAGGTTGAGCAGGAGCTAAAAGCAGAGCCAGAAGTTCAGGAGGAGTCAGATGTTAAGGTGGATTTAGAGGCTAATGTGGACCCAGAAATAAATCTGAATCCAGAAGTTATGGCTGAATTAGAGGTCAAGGTTGAGCCAGAGGTTGAGGTGGAGCCAGAGCTCAAAGATGACCCAGACTTTAAGGTGGAATCAGAGGTTAAGGTGGACCCAGATGAGGCAACAGAGCCTGAAGAAAGGCCCCTGTTTAAAGAGGAAGAGGTTCAAGAGGAGTTTCAGGTGCAAATGAGCCTTGAGCCAGAGTCTGAAACAGGCCGGGAGTTTGAAGAGAGGCACATTGACACAGAGGGAAAATATGAAATGGTGGGCGAGCCGATCATGGAGTTGGAGCCACTGGATGACGACAACATGTTTGAAGAGGAACTGAGCAATACGGAGCTGTCAGAGGTGGAAACGTCTATGAGGGCAGCAGTTCAGAATCACTATCAACCCCTGCCAGAGGAGGAGGTTATGAGTGAGCAGGAGTATATTTTAAGTGGAGAACCAATCATGGAACTGGAGCCTGAGGCGGGGGAAGACTCCTTTTTACATCAACAGGTCATGCAAGATGCCACTGTAATGGAAGAAGGGCCAGCACTGGACATTATGGGGCGGCAGATGCGATCTGTAGAGGAGTATTTTCCAAATGAAGAGGCTAGGATGGGGATGGAGCCTGGCAAACTGCAAGACTATTTGATGATGGAGGAACCAGAAACTTTCAGGGAGGAGCAGTTCTCTCCAGTCCTGGACGACAACCATGTGCTTGATGGAGATGCACAAATTGATGTAGCGCCTGTAAGAGAAAAAATGGATTTGACAAGGCAGGGAGTTAAAAACCCTGAAGAAGAAACATTATCAGGTAAAATGTAAATAAAATATTATACACAATATGGAGCAGAGGAATGGTTACATTGATTAAAAACTGTTTTCAGTGTTTACATGTTCATGTGACTGAAAATGTTGTAATTTCACCTTTCAGCCACAGGGCCGAGCTGTTATCCTGGTGTGGTACTTGAGAGGAAGTGTTACCAGTTCTTCCAGGGGCCAAAGAGGGCTGCAGATGCCCAGGTATTAACATGTTCTCCACTATCTCAAATATTCACCATGAAATCTTTATAAAGTTAGACTTTTTTATCAACACTCAGCCGATAAAGTACATAATCCTCACTGTCAGTGTCTTCTCCATTTCATTGCAGTTCTTCTGCCAGGAACATTTCCCTGGTGGCCACCTGGCCTCCATCACAAGCCCACACATCCACAGAGAGGTGATAAAGATGATGCTGCGGCAAAACGGGGAATATATACGCACCTGGATTGGAGGATTACGATACTTGGATGTACGTATGTTCAGTCAGTGAGTAGGGGGACGTAATTAAATATGCTGTGTTTGTATCTGGAGAATCACCTCATTAATACCCTGTTATCTGTCAGACGGGTCGCTTTGTCTGGTTGGATGGATCCCACTGGAGCTATGCTGATTGGCTGTCAGGGGAGCCCAACAACACAGCAGCTGTGGAGAACTGTGTGGAAGTGCTGGGTAGGAGTCAGATTGTTGTTTAAAGCTGAACTGAAAGCACACAGACACTTTATTGTTTTACCTTTATGTTATGTTAACAGTGAAAATTGACCAGTGGGCCACTGGGTTTCTGATCTGCTGTTTGTCTTTCAGGGAATGGAAAGTTCAACGACTTCACATGCTGGGAACCTCAGGCTTTCATCTGCTCCCATCCTTATTAGTGAATGTACAGTGAGCTCTTTTCCCATATGCTTCTTTGTCTGATTTGATGTTGGATGAAGAGTTTGTTGCTTTTTTCTTCAGCTGTACAGTAAATCATATCTTGCAAAGCAAATGGATCAGCGGCACACAATGACTTAAAGCTTCTGAAAACTTATTTCCTCACTCAGCAATTATTGACTAATTGGATCCTACATTAACACAATGTTTTCTACCCAAATTAGGACTGCTATATTTATTTCACATAGCGATTTCTGTAGATTGTAAATTTTTCTCTGTGCTCATCTCACTGGTATCCCCCATCTTGACAACCCGCACAGTTGTGAATATTTCATAACATACCAGTTTAAATGAGATTAAGGCTTAAAGTTATACATAATTAAAGACATGGCTGCTTTGAGTGACAGATGGGTGCCCTCTCAAGTGGCTAGCTGCTAGGTGGTTCAGCAACGAGGCTTCAGTGGCCCGTCTCAGCTCTACCTTTTGCCAATTTTTGGATTAGCCAGAGTCAGGCACTGTCAAGATGGCCTACATTGAGCTTCACAATGGCTTTTCAGAAACCAGTGGGTGACGTCACAGACACTAAGTCTGTGTTTTTTACAGTCTATGGTTAGAATCTGATTGACAGTTAGTGGTTTTGTTTCCAAATCTGAACAAACCACATCCACACAGCTGGGTTTATGAGTGTTAAAATCTTTATAAATAACACAGAGAGATATTTTTTTACTTTTATGTTGCTTATTTAGTCATGAATATTAACGTTATGGAGAAATACTTGAGATTTGAAGCCGAGTGTTCAGGGGCCTTAAAAGAGAAGAACACAATTCATGTAGTACTGGGACTCCTAAGCATCTTTTATATTATATTCTAATGTGGTTGTATTTGTTTCTGATAACAAGGTAATGTCCTGTAAATAAAAAAACATGACATTTTGGACTTTAGCTTGTTGTGATTATTATCCATGTAAAATATATACTTAATTGCACTTAATTGAAGTGTACTTAGTATACTTTTATGTGCATTCAGGATTGATGTACTTGAAGTGCTTTGGTGCTATGGTACTTTTACATTTTTCCTTTAATAAAAAATATGCACTTTAACATTTTTATATGTATATTACATACATTTATACTTTTTAATCATTTAAATGTTATTCCTTATATTTATTTATTTTTAATCTTAAATCTCTTAGTCTAATTATTTTTATTGCACATTAGCCTTTAGCACATCATATAGATTCTATATATTTTCTCCATATACTTACAATACATATTCTAGTCTACACTAAGTACCAACATGTGTATTTAATTATATTTAATTAAGTTAATGGTTGTCTCAAAATAGCACAGTCAAGTGGACTTAGGTTTAGTTCAGTATAGTTTAAATTGCTCTAGTTATATATCAATAATACATACTATAAAGAAAGCTATAGTAATAATAATAATAATAATAATCTTTACTTGTAGAGCACTTTTCAAAAACAAGTTACAAAGTGCTTTAACAAGTGTAAAGACAATACACTTGGGGAACAATTAAAATGCATTTTTACATACTTGAAACTGTGATTTAAGTAGATTAAAACCCATCCATCCATCCATCCATCGTCAACCGCTTATCCTACGTACAGGGTCGTGGGAGATTAAAACCCTAAAATTAAAATAAAATTTTATATCAAATATATGGGTAACCTCAGGGGTTTAAATGTGCTTAATTACATATATTAGAATTTTAAATGGCATATTGTTAATAAATAAAGTACTTACATAACTTAACTTACATTTCATTGTGTTGTAAAATGACAATAAATGAACTTGAATACAATTTTTGGGTGTCACAAATAGCAAGTGTATAATTGAAATTTTTTTATTTAATTGAAACACCTGAAAAGGTGACTTTAGTAGATTCAAGCTTTACCCTCGGTTGCCAGTTTATAACACATACCTGGCTGAAACAAATGCAGTCTAATAAAACAGTCCTGCAACACATCCTACCTTCATGAAGTTAGTAAAGTTGTGGTGCTGTTTAATTGTAATGCATTATATAGATAGGTAGGCTATTATTTACACTACCTAGGCCTACTGAGTAGGTTCAACATATTAAAAACATCTTTCTGTATAATGCAATACAGCACCACAAACTACATCCTCCACAGTGATTAAATAGTTTAATCAACACTTCTCTAAAACTGTTTCAACAAAAGCTGAACATTATAACCTTCATGAAGGAAGGTTTTATTGCAGAACTGTTGTATTAGACTGCACTGGATTTAGCTAGATGTACCTCATCTCATTATACAACCTTGTTGTAAAATGCCAAATAGATTTACCTTGTACCTTGTTATAAACTATCCACTGTGTGTATAGTATATTCTCTCTCAGTTAGATTAGCGCTGTTGGCCTGCGGCATGGGGCATTTTTGAAGTTTAGGTGATGAGTGTTTACCAGGAAACAGTGACACAACCATCTGTCTGTCGGGTTTATCTGAACCGAGAAAGAGCAACCTGTTCTGTTGCCAAAAATCTTACATGGCGATAAAAGCTGTTCACACCCAGATTTCAGATTTCATGTTCACTGTCTGTAACATAGCTGGCTGGAAATGGACATGGTCAATACGGCATCTAGACTCATTAAATTCCAATCCTCACCTACCCTTTAAAATTACAGGAGCTTAGCGCCCATTAACTAAAATATTCACACACACATGCAGCTACTGTAAAGCCTGCCAGGACTCACATGTTGTTGTGTGTGACTGTGACTCATTTTCCACTAGCCCACAACCTTAGCCTGACCTTTGGATGTGGAGGTGAGGATTACCAACTGACTGGCAGCTCTTTATCCTTCTGTTTGAATTGCTTACCCATCCACATATACATACATCCACCACCACCACCACACACACACTCATTCACTAAAATGAATATTCAAATTATACAATAAGACATTGTTTGATAAATACAGTCTTTGGCACATGTGAGCCTTGCAGATTCTCCATTGTTCACCTACCCGGAAAAGTGACTTTTGCTGGATTTAAGAGATCACAGTTGAAGGTACATTTCAATTCTATTACTGGAGAGATATCTCCAGTAGCTTTGCTGTACTTTGCGTGGGTACAAAATCATATTTTTAGACTCGGTACATAATCATATCTGGTTTGTTGTCCTCAGTTGAATAATAAAATAAACAGGGGAGTAATTTTGGCAAAACAAGAAAGTATGCGCAATATGTAATTCATCAACAGTGATTGATTAATGAAAAAGAGACTGGTGGATTCATGGTGTGGAGATCCTGGTGCTCTGGAAATCCCCTAATACCTTGACTGCTTATTAGGGTTGCTGTTTAGATGAGAGTGACTCAGTGTTGCTGCTTGCCATCTGTCAGTTCAAGTCATTTCCTAGCTTCATGCAGCACAACCAGTTGTTTGCTGGCTTGTGTGTGTGTGTGTGTGTGTATTCACGCACAGAGGCTGTGCCATACAGCTCTGCTCGAATACCACTATATCCATGCTCAGTTGTTTGCATCACAGGCCGGACTCTGACAGTGGAATAAAAACAGATGGGAGACCATGTTTAAATCACCGCCTTTAATAGTGCCGATACATACCAGCACTAATCTGTGTCCTTTTGTGAATGTTACTGTTCATGGCAGCTCTATAAAAGACAAACACAACTTTTGAAACACTCTCAAATAATTCCTTAACAGTCTGTGGTCAGGTTAAGACCCACTTTTAGGAGATGTGTTCCAGTCAGGGTGCAAAATTAGCACCAGCCACCATCCAAATGCTGGTTAAATATGCAAATGGGTGCTAGATTTACTTCACTCACCAGCCAAAAAACAATGATAATCTTTTGAGTGGCTGATATACTTTCACCAGCATTCATTAGCCAAAACCATCAAGTCTGCATTGATTTATTGTCAAAGTGACCTAGTGTGCTATGGCAATTTAAATGGTTGATTGATTGATTGAAAATTTATGATCTGTGTTACCACATAACAATAATGTATCTTGAAGCAGACTTGGTGTCCACTGTAAAAGATAACACAACTCGAAAGTCCCTGGATGAGACTTCAAAGTTTCAAAAGTCTGCTTATTGAATTTTATATCATGAGAAAATAGATGCAAACAAGTGGTTGATTAGATTGGAAGGAAAAGTTAAACCACTGAAACACTAGTCCAATCACGGACACTTGGCATATGTTGTTTTTCTCTTGTCACACTAGGGGATTGAACGAATGTTATTATAATTTTTCTTTTGGCTGAAGGAATGGTAGTTTTTGGGAAAGCAGGGGAGAGCTTTTAATATTATACTTACTTTATTCTTATATGTATACTGTCTCTGTATCAGCATTTTATTGTATGTGTCATTGGTGGCGCATATTAGGAGTTTGCAACGTCCATGGCTTAAATCTGGTTGCATCTCTCCACTATCGCTATTTAATAAAGGTATAACATGCCCAGAAATATACATTTTAAATCTGGGTACACAACAGAAAACATTAATGACCCTGGGAGAGCCTTGCTTTTTTTTGTTTTTATAAAGTGAATTGTAAGGTTCAGCTCCCCTTACCACCCCAGTAATTTTGATACGGCCCCTAAAATAGTTTTCCATTTCACACACACAATCCCCTCTGTGTTGCTTCTATGGTTGGTTGACCATTATGGTTGAAGTCCAGTGTGTTTATGTGAATCACAGTAGGACCTGGAGGGGAGGACGAAGACAGCAGGTTAAGAGATAGCGCATGTTAGGCAGATTAGGAGGGAATGGATAAATGCTTGATAAAGGTATTAAAAGTGGAAGTGTCAATTTAGGGTTGGGTATAGACCTTCCTCACTCTCCTGATTGCATTATACATTACCACTATTTTGCTTGGAGCATGACAGGCGGCACATCCATCTCCTACACCCACAGACAGATCTGTTCATAACCCTCCAATGGATAAACATAAATATGTACATTTAATTTAATACATGTTCTAAAATGTTTGCATGCCCCTGCTGTCCTACATGAACCTCCCGCTTAAAGCCAGATGTCTGGTTCATTAAGGATAAGAGGAGAGAATAATAAGAAAGCTTTGCAGATGTTGAGAAACATCCTGTGTGGAAACAAAATGCTGGACCGGATTTTAAAGCTACAAAAGTATACAGTGATATGCACCCTCACAACAAGGGTTGATGTTAAAGCACTGGGAGGGGTGAGGTCATGAGGATAGTTCATCTCTGTCAGACATTATAAATCTGTTTCTCTGCTTCTGTCTCTCAAATCTGGCCGTCAGAGACCCCAAACACCCCTGCCTCGCTCAGGGGTGTGTCACTATAAACACAGGAACACAGCAGAGAGAGACGTGCAGACACAAAGAGAAAAGGGGAACAACAGACAGCTGCATCAAACAGGTATGTTTCACACATTCCGAAGAGCAACATATTTAAATGTTTTGGCTTTTTTAAAACTTTTTCATTGAATGAGATGAACCTTCACATACTTCAGATGGCATAATAATGATAATTATTTTTAAATCATATCAACTAGTGCTCATATTTGCATGGAGGTCCAGTTGAATCTGAGGTAAAGAGCAACCCGATGTGTCCACCGTATCCCTGTTTGAAGCCTGTTGACCTGGGGGTTTAGCTAGCTGTGGGCTCCAGACCGGAGTCCAATAACAGCCAAAGGGACTAGTGGACAAAATCTAGTCCATCCTGAATCCATTCCAACTTTAACTAAGCTTAAAATAACTCACAAACATATAAATCATTTAAGAAGCACACTAAAAATAAAACAAAATTCCTAGCCAGAGAATCTGCAATAATACAAATTTGTTTGTCATCATCCAAATAATTGCAAAATAAAGATTTGCAGCTCATCAACACAGCTGATAGGCCTAATAAAACACTAAGCAGAAATTGCAGTGAATGCATTTTTAATTATGTGAGACACTGATAACTTTAATGCATATTCATACTACAAAATATAATATGCAGAGAGAAAGACACTATTGAGTTGCATTATGAGAAATGTAGAATCCAGTGTTTTTTTTAGCTTGATATCCTGGCCTCTGTGTCATCAATTTTGACCATTCTTTATCTAATCTGTCTCTTGTGAGTCTTTGTTGGGGTACCCCTTTAAGATGTATTAATAATAACCAAAATCTACACTGTAATGACACTCATGTCACACAAAAACATATTAAACTACTTTCCCTTAAACAGTATTTCGTGGTCATGGAGAAATCGTCCACAGTCAGCCAACCTGTCCCACAGAAGCAAAAGGAGGTGGATGATGACAAACAGGATGGGAGACTGCAGGTGGAGCAGGGGACCACAGATGAGGGTAACTTTGGATTGAACACTCAAGAGTATGTTTATTTTATTCTGCCCTACCATCTCTAGTTTCTGTATTACAGTTTTCCGCAAAGTAGATTTGTTACGCTGATCAGTACCGTAAGTCTGCAGAACTGTAACCTGACTCTTCATGTAACACTCTCCTCTACAGCGTTAACAGACCAAAAAGCGATGGCAGGAGAGGCTTTGAACAGGAGGAGCATCTGGGAGCCAAGTGTGTACTACGCGCTGGGAAAGGAGTCTTTCTATTTTGCTGGTCATGACATCAGCATCCGCGAGTCTATGGATTCTTATGGTGCTCTGATCTGGCCTGGGGTATGCTCTGCTATGACTGTGTGTACATTTTCTGACCTGGTTGTTGTAAATGTGATAATGACAATTTATTTTGTAGGCGATAGCTTTGTGCCAGTTCTTGGAGAATAACCAGCAACAAGTGAAGCTGATGGACAAAGCAGTGCTGGAGATTGGGGCTGGGACTGGTTTGCTTTCAATAGTGGCCAGTCTGCTTGGTGAGTCACTTTGCACTTTACACAATATGTATTGTATGTATGAAACAATAACATTGTCCACAAGAACTCACCAGCATGTCTTATCACTGAAGTCCTAAGTAATAACATAACTCATAAACAGGCTTTTTGCCAACTTTAAAGCCTTTACATACAAGTTGACAGTTATAATTAATAAAGAAATTAGCATTAATGATGACATTTTCATAAAAGTTGCTATTTTGAATTTCTTACTTGAGACATACTTAGAACAGACATGGTACTCTTTTCTTGTGCTAGCAGAAAGGCCATGAAGGCTTCATTGCTGTGGGTGCATAAATATGCACTGAATATTTTATTGGTATCTGCTCATCTTCTGTGCAAAAAGTACATTTTGGCTGACAGAACTCTGGAAAGCGTCACTAAAACATAGGGAGTCATTGTCTGAGGACTATCCACCCACATCAAATTTTTTGCATCTCAAACAGGCAGCAAGCTGCAAAGATATCCTGACAGACAGAGTTATTATGGAACTGATATCGCTGTCCGTTGGTGCTTCCAACAATCATGTAGTGGAAATATGAGTGTAATTTTATTCCCTATTAAATAAAATGTCTATTCTCAGAAAGGCAATTATTGAAACTCTCTTATTGAACTGTTTTCGCCTCATTCCCCTGCCTCTATCAATAGACATATCCATGAAGTTACACTTATTCTTTCCAAAGCACGTCAATACATTACTGACCTTCCAAACTAACCTAGTTTAAATACTGTCTGACTGTCTTCACTTTAAAAACGCAGCTGGTCTGGCCAAGATAATTTTGTTTTGGGCTTTGTGAGAGGATCAAGATCCAAGTGAAGTCATATACTATTGGTGATAACTTCAAAGTGGAAGTGTTATCATCAAATTTATGATTTGAGTTAACACCTCTAGTCAGCATTTTTTAAACTATAAAGACAAACCTTTTATTTATTGGCACTTCATTGGCACCCTTTTATTGGCAGTTGTTCTGTTATATATTATATATTCTGTTTTTTATATTCTATTTTTATATTCTGTTGATTATATTATTTATTTATTCATTCATTCAGTATTTGTATAAAGTTAACTCATTGCTGCTGTCTGTTTTAATTGATATTTGTATGCTAACAGTCTGAGCTACTGGAAGGGAATTAATGAAGTACCTATCTATCTGTGTATTAAAAGGATAAGGCTGGAGTTATTGTATCATTTCAACAAGTCCCATGAATAGACCAAAACCAACAATGTGTTAATCTGTCTCCTTCTGACTTACTTACTCTGCCTGTGGATCTCAGACCCAAGCCCAGTGGCTACTACTGAAGACGAGATTATTTTAGTGCCTGTTTTCTCATCATGTAACCCACAGCACATGGTGGCTGGCTATAGTTTCAAGGTTAAAGAGTTTGTTCAGTGGTGTAAGGACCATCATCATTTAAATACTAATACAAGAGAAGAAATTATTTTTGATCTAGGACATCTGGACATGTTGACTATAATAGCTCTTTGGACTGTCCATGTGAATTCTGTAGGCACTTGGATTCAACAGTGATTCAACATCTTGAGAAGACTCAGGGTGTTTTGGGGATCATTTCTCCCTCCAAATGTTTTTGAAAAGACATCAGTACAAACTGCTCTCATCAGGTAGGTACTATTGGGGTCCAATTAAATAGAGGAACATATTCCTGAATAGGCATAAAAACTCTTTCATCCCTCCATCAGTGAATCTTCTAAACTCGGGACATAAGGAGGATGTGAAATGAGAGGCTGTGTTGCTGTGTTGTATGTACTGAATGCACTTGTGTGTTACTGCACAATAATTGTATGCATTTTTTATGTGGTAGCGTTTATGTCCAAAACAAGTTTCCATGGGGACAATTCAAGTCATTTTGAATCTTGATCTATCTTCTCAAAATGGTGAGACAAAGATTTTACAGCCAGTTTGTTTGTTCACCGTTGTTTAGCGCGTTGCAAGCTAACATTTGCCAGTTAGCACTAAACACTAACTACAGCTAAGGCTATTGGGAATGTCATAAATTTTGCAAGTGTTTTTGTTAATTGAAAATGATGAAAAGTTAAAGGGTCACCAAAGTTTTTATGATTCACCCTGAAGTGAACAGAACCAAATTTCAGAGCAATCCATCCAGTAGTTATGGAGACATTTTAACTTAAAACCAGAAATGTCAACATCATGGTGACGCTACACAGAAAGTCAGGATCACCAAAGTCATTAGGTTTCATCTTCTGACAGCACATTCTCTTTTCACTATTTCATGGCAAATAATTGTTGAGATATTTCAGTATGGACCAAAGTGGTGGACAACTGACAGACCGTGACTGCATTCCTACCGTTAGCGGTTAGCATGGGCTAAAATGGGGTGTATAGCCTAGATTTTCCTATCTGTATTTCAACTACCTTGTTGTTTCTTTACTCTTTTCCAGGTGCTTGGGTGACAGCTACTGACCTGCCAGACATCCTGTCAAATCTGACCTTTAACCTAATGCGGAACACCAAGGGCCGGTCCCGCTACACTCCTCAGGTGTCGGCCCTTACCTGGGGTCAGGACCTGGAGCGACACTTTCCCTACCCGTCCTACCACTACGACTACGTGCTTGCAGCTGATGTAGTCTATCCCCACGACTACCTGGAAGAACTGCTGAAAACCATGCGACACTTTTGCCGACCAGGAAGTCAAACAATGCTGCTGTGGGCCAACAAGATCCGGTTCCAGTCAGACTTGAGGTTCACAGAGTGCTTTAAGAGCAGTTTCAACACCACCTTGCTCATTGAGCTCCCACAGCAGGAGGTGAGGATATACAAGGCCACAGCAAAGGAGTGATGGAGGAGCTTCAAGGGTGGAAGACGACGCAAAAGGATTTGTGTTTGGTTTTGTTTTTTGAGGGAAAAAAGGAAATTCCATTTTCCACTTGCTGATTTAAGTCAATGTAGAGAAAAGTCTGGTTTTGTGTCTTTACATTCCTGGAAAGTGCTGTAACTGTTCTGAAGCAGAAGGCAAAAATGAAGCTCCTGACTCAATTTCTATTTCAATAAGCTATTTTATTTGCCAGTAACTTTTCATACATTTGATGTCTGACTTTATTCCACTTTTGCTAAACAATCTGTTTTGAAAATTAAATTGATTTGCTGTTAAAATTATCTATATTCAAATTTGTCTCACAACGACACTACATAAACCTTTATGAAAGGTTGGCTATTTGTGCAGGGAGTCAATGATGAATCATGAAATAAACATAAGAAAATATTTTCCAAAATCATGAAACTTTGCGTTTCTGTTGTCTTAGCTTTTAGTATTTCAACAGCAGCAATTAAATTAGCTGTGTATAGTCAAAACTAAGGACAGTAAACTCATAAATGAACAGAATCACTTTTCATTAAATGGCATACACTCTAAAGGAGCACATTTACCATATAAACATTTTACATGTTCAACATGTCACTTAGCACCAAACATACCACAAAACTAAACTTCTGCTTAAAAAAGTGACTTAAAATGCATTTTAAATCTAAAAGCATTACATTGATTTAACACATGCACACACAAAGAGAAGAAATTAAACAGAGAGAGAGAGGGGACAAAGACGATGAATACTTTCTTTTTTTCCAAACTAAATTTATGCTTAAGCCCATTCCAGGTTGAAAATCCACCTCCATTCTGTTGTTTCCTGCACTCACCAATAAAGGTTCAGTCTCAGTCTGACACTTTAATCAGAAAAGAGACTTGGGTCTGTCCTGAGTATTTGAGTCCTCATGCCACATGTTCTAGAAAACTACAAGTCTGTACACTGTATGGTTGATGTATTTTTAAGGTGTTTCAATGACTCTACGATATGCAGCAGGTTGATGACTTTGGCTGCTCTAGTATGGACTCCCTGCGGAGGTCGTTGGGGATGCTGCCTTCAGGACCCCAAACGTTGAGCTCTCCATAAATGCCCATGTCGATCATCTCCTCTTGCCAGGGGATGGGGATGTTGCCTGAGGAGAACTCGTCAAAAAAGGTCTTGTCAGGATCATCCAAGGTCACTCCCTTCACTGAGGAGAAAGCCCCAACGTCATCCAGACTTTTAGCGTACACCACTTTAGGGTCAGGGACAAAAGGAGGAGGTAGAATACCTGATGTGAGAAATAGAAATTAAAATCTCATCAATATGCTTTTTTATTTTGGAAAAAGTGCTTATTCATACCAATGTTTATTTAAACTTCTTGAAGTGAGACACAACCCTGAACAAGATCAGAAAGGTGGTACCTGCATTCAGTTTCCTCCAGTTGATGCCACTGAAAAATGGGTGCGCTCTGATCTCATCGCAGCATTCATTCTTAAAACCCATCCTCTGATTTACTTCTTTGGCTAGAAGGCCATCACAGAGGGACTTTGCATTCGCACTGAAATTCTCTGGATATTCCACCACCCGGGTCAGCATGCGCTCTTTCATCTCCTCACGTTCAACCTAAACAGGAGACAAGTATTCTTAACTGTCATCCCCTCATTTAGTTCTCAAAGTTAGCCATTTTGTTTAAAGAATAAAGCCTCAAGGTTTGATAAAAGGCCACTAACCTTTTCCCCCCTGTTTCTGAATGGGTTCTTAGCAGCCATGAACTCAAACAGTGTCACTCCCAGAGTGAAGT
Source organism: Micropterus dolomieu (assembly GCF_021292245.1). Taxonomy (NCBI): domain Eukaryota; kingdom Metazoa; phylum Chordata; class Actinopteri; order Centrarchiformes; family Centrarchidae; genus Micropterus; species Micropterus dolomieu. The sequence continues at coordinate 17,352,662 of NC_060156.1, read as the reverse complement.
AGTCGACAGAATAGTCATACTTCTCTCCTTTCAGCATCTCTGGAGACATGTAGCCTGCAAGTACCAAAAGAAAAATCTGATTATAAAGAGTATGGTCTAGACCTGCTCTATATGAAAACTTAAGGAACTATATAAATACAATTTAAGTGAAATAAAGGTACAGTGTAGTGATTGTAATCCAATACACTTTTCGTTAAATTTAGCAAATATTCCTTCGCGGTTTGTTAGCTCACTGTTTTGTGTGTTATGAAAAAAACTCTAGTTGTCTTAGACAGCCCGGGGTCTGCAAATGGAAAACAAAGAAAGTGGTGTGGACCTTGCCACGCAACATTGTTCCAGCAAATCAGGAACAGGGGACATTAGTGCTAGTACACACGACGGATGGGGGGAGGGGGGCATTGGGAGAGAGAGGTCTATATTTGTTTGACAGTTGAGTTCAAATATTAGTAACTGCTTAATAGATACAAATGAGACCCACCTGGTGTCCCAGCATATCCTTTGGTCATTGTTTTTCCTTCTTTTAGCTCCACAGCAAGACCCAGGTCAGATATGCGCACGTTCCCTGGTGGACAATGTACATACATCTATTTAGCTATTAATTGCACATGGACAATGGCATTTTTACCCCTAGTGTTTGGCTCAAAATGATTACCATCATTATCTAGCAGCACATTTTCTGGTTTGAGATCTCTGTAGATGATTCTTTTCTGGTGGAGGTGCTCCAAGCCTTGGATGATCTGAGCAATGTAAAAACAGGCTCTGGGCTCATCAAACCCTGGGTTGTTCTCATCCACCAGGTAGATATGGTACCTTCAGGGAACACAGAACAGGTGAGGTTTTGCTCCATTGTGTATGAAAAGGTACATTATCGGTATATATTTGCAGTATTACATATATACAGGTTGCCAATATGTTATTGATACAAGGGTTTTACAAATGTCAATTACGCATACTACCATTCTGCTGTTGTAATTATGCTGCACTTTTGTTTTTAATCTACAAATCTCCCTTACAACGGTGCTTTTTAAAAGGAACCACCCAGGGATATTCTTGTGATCAAAATGAAGTCCTGGCCCTGTGTCTCTTGAGAATAACTTCTATAATTTGCATAAAGCCTGCAGTCAAGTGTCTCTTCAATAACATGCGCCTTCTCTCATGAACGTTACTGAGATACTGTAACTGATTGACATGCTGTTTCCACATGCGTATGTCTACAAACATACAACACTTAAGCTGTTAAAAGCAACCAAATGCGCATGCCATTACATATAATCCATCCCACTGTAAAGACGATATAGTTAGGAACTGTCAGTCAGGGATGAATTGTGGCCCATTTGGGCAATCGCAAAATTTATTCCTATCTAGTGTCATAGCTGACTTATTACATCGCTGTCAAATCAGCCTTTTGGTCAACTGCACTCCTTCTGTTGGCAGTCTAGTTATTGAAAAGGTGTTGTGGAGGAATATTGTTCTATCTAACCAAATTACATAGAATGTAATTAAAACAGCAACACTGTAGTGAAGGGATGAGGAATGTCTGTTTCTTCCGTGAGTCTGTACATGTTTGTACTTTGAAATAGAGAGAGTCAGAATGTGAAGTTACTTGAGGTCTCCTCCATTCATGATGGTCATGACCAGACAAAGTTCTTCCTTTGTCTGGAAGGCGTACGCCAATGACACAATGAAGCGACTGTGAACCCTCGCAAGAATCCTCTTCTCAACCATCGCCCCCTACAGGAGAAAGTTAGGATAGACAATTTTGAAAAACAATAGGTGCATTGACATTTTTTAAAAGAGAAAAACAAAACTACAGGGCCTTTTCTTCCATCGGGGTGAAGTGAAATGTGCTGAAAGGCATTAAAGTGAATTTCAAAGAATGACCTCAGACAAATCAAGGGCAAGATATAACTGTGCCAAGAAGTTCCATTCAGAAGGGCTTTCCACAAAAGCTCCCAGTAATCACTCTATCCCTGTCTCAGTTGTTTAATACTGCAGGCTAAAGCCAAATGAGACAGAGGCAGGGACAAAGATGATTAGCACCATCGCAGTCTGCTCAGCGCAGGGCACTTTCTCTGGAGCATAAAGCTAGCCAAAATACCTTTTTTAATCAAGTCACTACATGCATCACACTTAAAAGGTCTTTGTTTCCCTGAAATCTCATGCAAGGAAATGTGATAATACTGTACTCATGCATTCTGACCATCAAAATCATTCCCACATTAGAAACCTACTTTACTTTGAATATATTACGATTTCACTGATTCAGAGAACTTCCATTTGCTGCAGGGTTATTAACAAAAATGTAAACACTGAAAACATTTGGCATTTCAAACTGTGAAGTGCCCAAACCCTGCAGCATGGGTTTCAGTTTGTCCTCCATCTTAAATATGTATGGGCACAGCTGATAAAAACAGAATCAATGTGCAGTGCGTTTTAAAACTATGTCTAATAAAAAGACTGACAGACACGAAACTATGCTGCAAAAGAATAAAGGGAGCATATTATTAAGAGTGACAACTGTTCTCTCACCTCATAGCCTTTCCTCTTCTTCAGTCTCTTCTTGTTGAGTTTCTTACAGGCATACAGTTTTCCTGTGGCTTTCGTCTGACAGGCAGACACTTCCCCAAACCCACCTTTCCCCAGCACACGGAAATCTAGGAACCAGTCTGCATCCATGGGCTGCATCTCCAGCCACTTCCACTGCAGGAACCTCTTCAGATACATGCTCTCCAGGAAGAAAGTGTAGGGGGCGGCCCGCAGATAGTCCAACGTCGTGGTCAATGCTGCAGCAAACAAATCATCGGCTACAGCCTCCTGGCCTTCCTTCACCTTCACTATGATGTCCTCAGGCAGGAACGGGCAGTAGTGTTTGGCAGAGGGGTCCATGTAACGCTGGACAATCTTTGAGGCCTTCTTCACCCTTTCAGAATCCTCCGCCATGTCATAGTCCTCGATGTCTTTCCACAAACGGCAAGCCCCATGATACTCTTGATTAGCATTCAAGAATTCCCTAAAGAGGCGTTTGCCAATAGGCTGCTCCACGCAGACTGAGTCAAAGGCCAAATCCAGGGTGTCCCTCAGGCCCTCACACACAGTGATGTGGGGCAGTTTGAGGCGAGAATGATACTTCTTATCCCGGGCCGCTGCTGGGTTAGAGCCATCGATGCTCCCACGAGCATTGATGTAAGCAGAATTTGCTACCACTGTGGTCAGTCCTCCGATATCCATGTTGAGGGTAGATGACTGTTAAGCAACGCAGAGAGGGGACATTGCAAAGAGAAACCAGAGGCAGAGGATAAATGGCGCCCGCTAATGTGCAAGGGTGAGGTAGTAACAGGATGAAGCAAAGGTAAGAAAACAGGAGACAGATCACAGAGTAGTGGCAGAGGGAGCATGAGAGAGGAATGGGACCTTGAGGCTGGTGTCTCAACTAGATCCCAATACACTGTGCGCGCTGTGCTACCCTCAGACACACACACACCTGAGTCAACACCTTTCAGTAATCCATTAACACCCTTATGCCCCAGACCAAGTGTGCAAGCACACGCGAGAGAACAACACAGGCAGCATATGCAGCTGGACTGTCACCACTCAATCAACTGGCAAGCGCCAATTAGCAGTGGGACTGTAATCAAGCAAGTTGCTAAGAATTAAAAGGAATCGTGTTTATGGTTAACTCGGAGGCCTAGCGATAATTTCAATATATTGGTGTATGTCCCCCCCATACATCTTATGTTAAAATAAATAACGCTGTAAAGTGTAAAATATTAAAGAATGGGTTCAAATGTCTCAGTGACATGCCAGTAAGGATGATTGGTTGCTGTAATTCTTCCTCCTATCCATATTGGCCACAAAGAGACCTTCATCTTGTGATGTGGAACATAATCCAGCATTAGTTCAGTGTAAAGTTACATTTTTCAGCTTAAGTGAATGAGGCATTGGCAGTCTGAGTTATACAAATCAAGGGTTTATCTTCCAGAATTACTCTTTATAATACCAACTCACTGCTTTGTGTCACTATCCCTCTGCCACAGCTCTGCAAAGAAACACAGTGGAAGCATGATTTTGCTGTAAAGACTAACTTTGGAAGATACACACTTGATTTGACTGACTCTGGCAAAGCCTTATATTCATTTTAAACTGATTTTACACAGAACCAGGACTGTGGATTTTGTCCCACATTGCAGACACTGAAATCTAGAAATTTGTGGCCAATATGGAAAGGAAGAATCATTCCAGCGACCAATATCCCTTTCAATGTACAAATAGGCACATCAGTTTTGTTTTAATGAAAATATCAGAACCTTCCCATTAACGTGCAAATGATTGAGAAGAAAAGGAGTTTAAATATCAGACTTTAAATTAATTAAACAGACGTCGACACCGAAAAGAACCAGTTCAGTGCCTGCAGCATGTGCTTCATTTAGGTCCTTATAGGTTCTCCATGTCAAAAACATTTGCACCTCATTCAAATAGAGGGCCCAGTCTTAATATCAGCACCTGCCCTTGTTAATCTGCCACAATGTACTGAAATTAAAAGCCGATAGACAACGGTAGCATAATATAAAAGACCAACGACATGGTGAGCAAAGGAGCATATAATCAATTGTTCTCACCTCAGATATCCTCCTCCCGAGTATCTAACATGTAGTTTTTCCTCTGGCTTTCCTCTGACAAGCAGACACCTCCCTTTAATCCAAACCCACCTTTCTCCAGTACATGCAAAGTTAGGAGCCAGTCTCAACCCTTTTTTAAAAAGGAATCACGAGTCTCAAATCAGTTGAGGGTCTTAAAAACAGATTTTTTTTTTTGTTATCAGGTTCGTTGGTGGGTTAACTGTTTAAGGAATACAGTTGTTGACTTGAATTTGTAAAAAGCCTTTGAGTTGGGCATGCAAAAATAAATAAAATGTGATATTCTCTGAAGTATTATTTCTGCCAATAAATTAGAATGATCACTCATTGTGCCAGGCATGACACAAACAAGTGGCTGTGTTTCTGCATAATCCCCACAATTTATAGATACAAAGTTATTAAAACAATCTATATTTAATTTGCAAACTTATATTAGATTACAGAAAATGTATTTGGAAGAGTCAGTACATGTGTTGCTAAGCTTTAAAAGGGAGATCTTTGAAGGGAATACATAAAGACCTATGCAACCACACATTTTGTTACATCAATAATTTTTGAAGGTCTATCTTTAATCACTGGCCTCTAAAGGATTCTATAAGCTACAATCGTTGTAGGATTCATATACGTAATTCACAAACAAAGCTTATTTACCTATCAGGAGCCCGGGTTATAAAGTCTTTACCTTGCTGGTGCCATTATTTTGTAAACACTACCAAGGCGTTAACAGGGCGGTGATCAAGAATTCCTCAACTCCAGAATACAAAAAAAAAAAAAGAAAAAAAAGAAAAAAAAAGAAAAAAACCACACACAAAACAAACAAACAACTAGCAAACAAGATCAGTAAAGCAGCTGCCTACAGAACAGAAGGAAGCCAGCCCAACACAATGGGGGATAAGAAACTATTTCAAATGACTGCCCAGAACACAAAACAAAAAGTATCAACACATCTGATGGAGCCCCATCCTGGGATGACATGGCTATTGTATTTGGCCATTCAGAATCCATGGGGTTGCACTAACACAGCATGTTGACGCAGACACTTTGGCCATCTTGGAACATTTTGATCATCATCATGTTTGCCACATGTAATTGCAAAGTAATAGGATTAACTATTTAAACAAGTACAATATACATTCTCCAACAGCAGTAAGTTTTACAGGGTGTTTTTATGGGATGGCTTATTGAGAAGTGGATGAGACATACAGAGACTTCAGCGTGGTGGCCGGGCCAGACTACAGTTCCCTTGGATGACACCTCCCCCAGAGCTGTGGTGCATGTGCACGTGATTCAGGAGCAGAAAAAGATGGGTGCAACATACACCCTCTGTTCTTTTCAATATTCATCTACACCCCTGAGAAAGCCAGACAGAAATACAGGCATGGGAAACAGGGGGGAAAGGTTGAAGAAGCACACACAAAAAAGGGGGACTAAATTCCCAAGGTGAAGGAGGTTTGAAGGACTGTGCTTGTTGGAGTGGTGAGGCGTAGACAGGTTAGTCTTCATCATCATTTTCATCATACTCGTCCTCGTCATCTTCATCCCCCATATAAGACACTGGAGTCTCCACACGAGACCCACTGTAGTGAGAGTCATTTGAGCTGGAGGCCATAGTGCCATCAGCGCAGCCATCACTACAAGGAGGAGGAAGATAAGAGTGGGCAGGGGGTGAGCAGAACATCATCTGCATACTGTCACACTAGGTTTTTACGGGTAAGACCTCTCACCTGCTTGCAGGGTAACGGGCTCCATTGGCAGAGGACCCTCCAGTGATGTAGACGTTACTGATGGGACCTTTTGCCATCTCTGGAAAAAAGGAAATACTTATGAAATATAAAGAAATGACAGATGATCACTAAAGTAGTCACTCACCTCTGCAGTCACACCACTGTTAAGGCCAATTTATACTTCTGCATTGGTGTCTGCATCGTTCTGCAATTACACCGCCAAAATGCAAGTTGGTGGTAGCGTTATGGCGTTCACTGTGTTGACTTTTACTGGCCGAGCCCGCTAACTTCCAGTTAGACCCACGCTAATTTGAATGGGGATAAAATGATAATCGTCTGGCTCTCCTAGACTTTTCAAATGTTATCGACCGAATGAATCAAATTCTGATAGTGAAACTAGTCATTTCGCGGGGGTTGTGACGCCAAAAATAAATTGAGCCACCATGTTACAGGCACTGGATTGGCCGCTAGTAAAACTGACTTCAACGCACGGAGCATTTCCTGTGGTTTTGGAGGAAATGCAATGCTACCAAGCCGACCACAGTGCAGTCCGTGTTATGTTGTGTAGTTACATTTTTGGGGAGGTGCAAATCAGGCTACGGCGTAGATCGACACAGAAGTATAAATCAGGATTTACAATGAAGACCCACCGGAAGCGTGTAGGCAGGCACTCACAAGGTAACACACTTTGTATAAATAAACTGGCTACGACTTTCACCCAACAATTTATGTAACTTTGCGTCAAACAGCACTTTGTATCTGTAATATTGGAGGTACGGCACATACAAAAGAGGGATCCCAGAAACTTCAACTTCCTCCACTGCAGGTCAAGACTAAAACTTCCTGACCCAAAAACCTTGGCATTGCTTTTTTGGAAATTACTGCAGTCGGCAGGCAAATTTTGCCCTTATTTTTTCTAGCTACTGAGAAGCTCCAGTGAAGATAAATAAATAAACGTTGTAATCCCAAAAACTAAAGTAAAAAGCCAATTTAATAAAAGCAGTTTACTCCGAGCTCCTCCCGAAAGTAAATGAGTTGAAAATATTAAACTCACGCAAATTCCTTCGCATTGACGGCCCCGCCCCCTTCGCACCGGCCGACAGGAAATTGTGGCTCTACGCGTCTTTGCATTGACTTTGTATGTAAACTCACCGCCCCGAACGCTCGCTTCGCTTTTGGTCTGAAAGCATCATTAAAATGTAAAAATGTCACCGCACCACCTTACTCGACTATATGTAATCAGCACATCATAACCTGTGATTTTGTAGTGTATGAACAACTTACAAGAAATGGCAAGACTGGGTCAGTGTCAGGATTTACTTTCAATGTTAACCAGAAAAATTTCAAAACTTTTACTGGCCGCAAAGAAAATGGTTATCCATGCAAGCGCCTTTCACCTGCAGATCGTGATCTAACCAGTTCTGTACTGCAGGTACAGTGAACTGGTTCAAAACTGAGGCTGTGGCACCCACCTATAACGTAGGGCTCCAGAGCTTTGGGCACCAAGCTACGTGCGACCTTCAGATCCTCTGGAGAACACTTTCCCACCTCCAAACCACAGGCCATGCCCATACGCTTCAGCACCTCTATGTCATCGTGGATCTCAAACATGCTGTCAAAATTGAACAAATACTCGAACCTGCAGGTGAGAAAGAACAGGCGACAAGCGAGGGTGAATTATCTTCTATGTTCCCAATTTACTTTAAAGGTAGTTTAAGGATGTTACCCTCTAGCACGGTCTTTCAGTGAATGTTTAATAGAATGGTAAATACAATAAATTCAATATATCATTCCACATTGTAAGTGTAATTCTGTGTTGGCCAATTTTAAAGTTCAAGTTAAATATGCAATTTGGAAATATATCCAATATTGGTAAGCATGGATGGGAAGAGGTATAAAATACCTTTAACGGCTATGACAAACTTCCGTTAGACACAAAGAAAGTTTTAAAGAGAACTTAGGAGTACTTGGAGTCAACCCCAAATGATACATTTTAAAGTCAAGAAATTTCAAAGGATGTTGAAAATGATCAACTACTTGGTTTAAGACTTTGTGCGTTACCCTGAAACAATCAAATCCTTAAGGATTTGAATTACCTCACATTTAGCTGGGACAGTTTATTTCAGCGATAAACCGAATTTACTACTTCTAACTAGTTCTTCCCTCTCCTATCCAGTATGCAATGCATGTTCAGCAATCTAAAGATGGATTGTTATTTAAGTGGGAAGTTTTACACTTAAGACTGCTGAAATGCTAAACCGTTACAAACTGAAGAGTCATCTTCAAGAAACTGCGCCTGTTTATCATCTCATCTTGACAACCAAAATGAATTCCTTGACACTCAAGATTTCCAAATATTTTTACTTACTAGTCAAGGACCAGAAAACCATTAACCGGCAAATAATACATTTTACGAGCCTAAAAATATTACTACTATATATTATATATAGTATTGGGCTACTGATTATTTGCCTTGACGTACAAATTTCCTATTAAATCATATAAACCCAGGATTGCCAGAGATAATAATCCTTGAAGTCAAACCTGGTTAGAGGGGTAAATCATCTAAATGTATACTTACAATACAATCACTGCACTGTTCTTTTGCTATTTATTTAAAGAACATTGGCTTTGAAGGTAAACGAATTGGAAGGCTAGCACAGTCACATACTTGTCATTAGAGATGCTGCAGTCAATGACTGTTTTCTTGCTGGTGTTGACAATAATGAAGGGAAGGTGGATAATGGAGTTGGGAGGTGGAGGTCTGTTTGCCTGCTGCTCTGTCTGTCTGTTCCGCTGAACCAGGTTCTTAAAAGCTATTTGCTGTAAGGACAGGATCAAAGAAAGATGAAAGCTTTGAAGCAGCTTCAGAGGAGCTTTAAGTTTAGACAGACAGCACATTCAACATTTCAAAACCAAAACATTACTGCTGCATTCTTCAGCAATGCTTTAGCTGGATTTATACTACTGCGTTGTTAGGGCAGTCCCGCTCAGCACAGAATTTCTCCTGCTGATTCGTACAAAGGCTGGGCGATATGGCCAAAAATGTTATCGCGATATAAAAATGTCAAACCATTCGATATCAATAAATATCAACCAATATAAGTTTAAAGGCTGGTTTTTGCTCCTGACTGAAAGTTGAAAAAAAAAAAAAATCAATTGTGGTTTTAAACTATTCTTTATGGTCAGAACCACACAAACACTTGCCAAACAGTGGATCACTTAGCAAATCTGAGGTAGAACATTCAAAATAGTCATGACCTCTTTTTTAAACATATGTACAAGTTTTCTCAGTAACTTTTCTCAATAAAATGTATATAAAAAATGAGTGCTAATTCATTCGTGATTCAAATGACTTCAATCGAACATATGTTGTATTGTTATTTAAGTAAGTTATATTGTGATAATTGTTGTTTTACCCAATTCGTACCACAACTGTAGCACTAAATTGTTAGGATTATCAAGCTGTTTGTGTATTCATTATGTATCCCAAGTAATCATATATACACACACACTTAGTGGCCACTATAATATCTACACCTGTAAACTCTAATGCAATCCAATACAACAGCTGAGCCTTAAATTTTACCTTTACAAAGACAACGTTCTGTTTAGATTGACACGAGGTATTCATTTAGCTATATGCATTTTACAAAGCTTATAGTTAAAGTTTCTAAATTTTTATACTCTTATTTACATACAGGGGGGCGAAGAATATGAGAAGCTTTACTGAAAAGCAGAAAATTAAAGAGCAAGTATAGATGCTTGATGTTGTCTTCACAATGAACAATCATCTCCAGCACATAGTACACACAAGTAGACCCACTCAGTTCATTCCCACCTGCAGTATGAGCTCCTGAAGCTGTGATTGTTTCTGCTTAATTCTCTCCAACCGCCTTTGTCTCTCCACCTACAGTTGAAATAAATAAAAAAGTTATGATAAAAGCGTTATAACATAGGTAAAAGGCAAGACATCACCAACACAAACTATTGTGACAACGGTCATCGGACTGTGTATTTCTACCTCTAGGTTTTGGCACTCTTGCGCTGAGTTGGTGGGAAGGCCAATCCATTTGATTTCTTTTTTCTCCTTAGAGATAATGTTCATGGCCATGAGCACATTAAGTGCATCGTACACGCGCCGCCGAATGTTCTTCTGGTCATACACATGCTAATACGAAAATAACAAGAATCACAATATTAACAAAACCTTCTAAATTGTTTAAAAATTAGAAAACTGGTTTTTCATGTTGAGAAAATCTCATGCAGCTGCAGCACTCACCGAGTCATTGGGTGACATGTGGTTGTCTGAAGAGCTAAATTCTGCAACCAGTTCATCTGCCACTTCATTGTAGGTAGTTACTCCTTTCTTCTGCACCTTCTCACACACTTTCATGGAGAAATGCCTCAAGCCCTTCCCGTTTTTTTCCCCTTTTTTCCCACGTTTTCTGCAAACAGAACAGATACAATGATTAATATGTCAAAACTATTTTACTGCATTATCTTTTCTATGAAATGATATCGGGCTTCATACAAGATAAAAACACTTCATCTCCATGGAGATCCACACTGATGTTTAAAGCTTACAAACTTAAGGACTTTTTGAAGACTTACCCTGATGACCACGGAGAGGCATCGGACGGTTGACTCTGAGTGAGAAACTGGGAACTTGGTGTATGTGGACTGTTTACCAAAATGGTATTGGATACTGTCGGTCTCTGAGGTGTTCCAATCACCTACAACAGGATAGGTTCAGAAGTCTGGCTTAAAACAATAGTCAGGCCCCATGTCAACACACCTTTGCAGTGCCCACACAGCCCCGCCTCCTCTCACTCATAGTGCTGTCTTCTCGTCACATTCACTTCGGTTTCGTTATTTTTTCCCCTGCCTTTTCGACAAGTCCCCCCGTACTTTGCTGTGTTAGTCTAATACTCGTCACTTTTGCAATGGATACAAGCATCTATGCAAACGATGGCCGAGTACTGCTAACAAAACCAGTTGAGCAAAGCACCTGCAGGACCGACACTATGAGGAACCTTGAGAGGTTGGAGACGTCTCCCCTCTCAACATCATTAAAGTATTAAACAAGATGGCCCAGTAAACTGTTGTTGATGAGCTGATTGTCCAGTTGTTGGACTCAACAGACATTTGTAATTCTCAAGTAGGTAACGTTTAGATGGGTCTTAATCGCTTTAGGCATCATCTGCTGAGCTCTTTGTTAGATTGGTGGTGTTCAGGGACCTGCAGTGTCACTGGTTATGTGAACATTTGGTGATTTGGACCCTCTCCACAGTGGACCAACTTGTGTGCAGTTGGAAGTGGTCTACAATGATCCCTTTTGTCTTATCAACATTATGGGACTGGTTGTTGTCCTTGTCGACTTCACTCACATTTATGATTTAGGCTACAACCCATTTTGTTGATACTAGGACGACTTGAGCTCATAATATTGTGAACACAGTATGTAATTACCCTCAATGCAAACCATAATTATTGCGTGGTACTTTCAATTGGTTAGGCTATTTGTTATTTAATGACAAGGGGAGCAGAAGCAGTAAAGCTGAATGACAATTATTTTATTTAATTTGTGGCACTTGTTTAAAGATTTACTGGAGGAAGAACACATTTAGTTTTTTGGACATCTTTATTGACTAATTATTGGTCATGAACATGGTCAATGTTCAATGAAAGAAACTTAAAAATTAAACTTAAAATTTGCATCCCTATTAGTAATACAGGGCATCTACAAGATAGGTGATCTATTCCTTCACTAAGGTGATATCTAAGCTGATTTCCGTTATGTATACATTCCATGTATATAATGGGATGATGAGTGTAATCCTGCTGACTGTAGAGTTGATAATCTTAGGATCAACTGCCTCCACCTACCCTCCGCTCGGTCACCTCACAATGATAATGGAGGGGGCTTACACAACACTAAGACACAGCAGAGAAACTCAGCAAGCAAATCTTTACACAAATGCACCTGCGGGTTACTGATGATATAGATATGATATATGTGTATTTATTGAGAGGTTCTGAACTCTCATACAAATTTGATTAATCAATGTGAGCACAAAAGCCTGAAATTATAAGACCGTACAGTGTGGTAGTTGTGTGGGGCATCACTCACCATGTGGGGCACATGTTGCATGTGTGCAGCAATGTTCACATTGGATGGCCCAAGAGTTTTGGGTAGTAGCTGTTTGGCCACAGGGGCAGCTGTAGGCTGGACAGTAACTAAAGATAGGACACCTAATAGAAGACATGAGAAGAACTGTAATGAGTAGAGCTCTTGATTGATACTCCATTGCCCCCTGTTGTCCATCTACAAGCCTATAAGTGTCCACTTGAAAATACATTTTTTCCTTTGCGGGACAGGCAATCAATTAGACTAGACTTTATGTAATGTAAACACCATACTGAGCATAGTGTGAATAACTGTATAAAAGCAATTACTAGTAACTTATACCTTTGCTGGGGCTCATATTCTGATCGATGAAAACCTTCAGCTCTCCATTTGTTTCAAGCAGACCAGCCTGTGAAGGACACAAACTTAATATTCTCCAACAATCACAACATTAAAGACACTACCTTAGTCCGGTTAAACAAAATAAGTAAAGAAGAAGAAATGAGGTTAAGGGAGATGTGTTAAGGTATAGCAACTTAACACATACCTTCATCTATCACACAGCTACAGTGCCTACCTACATGCATATAGTTACTTACATCTTTAGCCATGATCCCAAAGGACCGAAGGAGTTGAGCTTCAGGCTAAAAAGAATATTTTCTCCTATTCGTCACTAGTCCAGACCCCTGAAGACAGAAAGAGGGCAAACTATTAAAGTTTCTAGTTTCACCCAAACATAACATTTGTCCATAATATTTCCTGAGCTTAAATAAATCTTACTCTGTTTTGGGAATGAAATTAAACTTATTTTTCAAGCCCATCTGAACTGCTTGATGCCAGCACATTGTACAAAGCTACATCACTAACGTTAGCTTGAGTTACCGGGTATTCTTCTTACAAGACAAATTTGAAGGATATTGTGTATATTTTAGACCAATTTCAAATTGAATGAACCATGGAGGGGCATTTCTGCATGCACCGTGTATGTCGAAAGTCACATTTAACCATCCCTTGATGCTCAAAACTTTTACTACGCTAAGTGTGCACAAGGCCTACTTCAGGTACCGAGCACGTCCGGAGGAGAGGCATCGTCGAACTTCTGCTACAGGTCACGCAAACATGCTAACTTTATCTCACCAGAGCAAAACTATTAATGAGACTAAAGTAATAGCACCATGTGGTTAAATATATTATTATTAAATGCGGTAGCAACAGCATTCATATCATACGGCAATAGCAATGAACAATCTTTTGTTGAATGCAGCTAGCTAACTGTTACTGCTAACAGTTAGCGTTGGATTCAGCCTGCTGGCGTTAGCCAGCTAGTTAGCTTATGCACGTTTTGAAAGGATTCACATAAAATTTAGCGATTGTTGATTCCGTGCTGCAAGTTCAAGGCAAAGTCTAGTATGGGCTAACATTTAAGAATTGTGTGTGCATTTCGCACGGTGAACGAAGTTAGTAGTGATTATGTGCACTTACGAGTGCACTCCTGTTTCTTCGACGGCTGTTGTTGTTGGCATTTGAGAATGGAGGAAGAGGAGGTCTAAATCCCTACCAAACAGGAAACAAACTAAGCAATGTCGAAGTACTTTACTATAATTTTATAGTTAATTCAAGAGACAAAATATTGTATTAGTTATGAGTATTTAACTCTTGAGTTTATTTTTCCCTCAAGTTTTTGTGTTTTGCCTTTGTACAGTAAGTGATGCCAGGATTTGCCTGTTGGACGAGTCTGTGTACAAAGTATCGTTTTCAATAACGTTAGAAGACTAACAACTGAAAGAGTAAACAGATGAAGTTAACGAAATAGATGACAAGGTGTTTTATCCAGACTGTAAATGAAATGATACATAAAATTTGCACCCAAAATATTTCGCTACAACTACTTCTTTTCCCGTTACTTACTAGTAACGTTAATTAGATTATTGATGTTAAATTGACAGTCATGGATCTCATATTTTCATATATTTGTGAGCTGCCTATCGGTCAGCAACAAGCACAATAAAAGTGAGTTTGTCGACCCCAAGTTACATTCGAAAAACCTAGTAGTATTATAATGCATTCAACTACACACCTGATAATTTATTTTGAATTAGACATCAACCTTACAGATTTCACCCGTTGCCTAAATTAACGATGCTGGTGTAGTTTGTTCAACCGTTGAACACACAATTAGAACTTGTGTTGATTACGTTTCAGGACCCGAGCGTTAATAAAAGCCGTTTACATTAACGTTACTTTAATGTAACCAGATCGATCACAATCACCGTGTACCGATTTGTTATAATGTTACTAACCAAAGCTCTGCCAATGACTCCGTAGTCGTTTATGACATATGGTGAGTTAGCAACTTGTCAGAAGAACAAAGTTAAAGCATAAAGTATGACTGGTAACGTTAGTTTGCTGGTTAGCATGCTTAATGATTATTTTAGCAACGAGCTAACTGAGGATTGCAGTTGAAAAGCCGACAGCATCGGCGCTTTGTTAGCCAACTGCCGATACGTTAGCTACGGCTAGTGGACGAGCTAATCCACAGCTGTCATCGACAACACTGTCAGAATTAGCTTCACTTTTACCACGGTTAGCTGTAGTGTATTTTAGTAGTATATTAATACATATTTTTTAACACAATAACTGGTAATACATATCTAACGTCAATAACTTTCTTTTGTGGTAGCTGGGTACCGAGTCACAAGTCGATAAATGCATCTTACCGGTGCACCTCACAAGTTAGCAAAATGTTTGTTAGCCTTTTCTATCCACTCTCTGTTAGCCTTGCTACAGCAGCGCGTCTCACAATCTGATCTTGGCGGTGTCTCGCTTTAGCGGCGCCTGATTGGACAGCATCGACGAGACGAAAGCAAAGCAGTCAAAGCCCACAACCTACATCTCTTGGGATTGGTGGATACGAAGGCGCTGGTGGATATAAAGCTTCAAAGATATATACATACCGCCATCTACCGTACAGGAGTATGATGGATACTTTTACTCCTGTAACGTTACTTCTCACTAACCCTGATTCTCTAAAGTTGGTACAGAAAGGTAAGTTTTGCTTGCACCAAACATAACATGCATAGAGGAGTCATTAGGATTTCATACATTGACCAGGTATGGAATAAACAGAAATGAGCTCTTAACCTCACTGAAAAACAACTATATCATTTTTTAGTATGACATGGCAAAACTCCCAAACCCATGCAGACAAGATAAAGGGTTAACCACAGCAAAATGTTTATTTTGGGTTCATCCCGCTGTAGTAAACCTGCTGTGTATATATATATATATATATATATGTATATATATATATATGTATATATATATATATATATATATGTGTGTGTATATATATATATATATATATGTGTGTGTATATATATATATATATATATATATGTGTGTGTATATATATGTATATATATATATATATATATATGTGTGTGTATATATATATATATATATATATGTGTGTGTATATATATATATATATATATATATATATATGTGTGTGTGTGAGAGTGCAAAGCTCACCCAGAAAAAGGTATGTGACTGCAAGCAGCTGCAGATGAGTTCAACAGAAGAGTGCAGCAGATGATTTAAAAGAATGACGAAGAAAAGGCCAGGCTACATAACCCACTCACCAGATTTAGTGGACGGTTGGGACAACTGACCCTGTGTATTCTGCCAGGTGTCTGCTGTCTTAACACTATTTGAGCATTTGGCCTCCAGATCATGGAGACTTCAAAGCATTCATCAGGAATACTGCTGACTCCAGCAAAAGATGGCCAAGAGCATGATATTGGCAAAAGATGAATGCATGTTACACGCAGAGCTATATAAATACAATACAAAGACATTTAAATATGGTTTTCATTCGAATGTCAACTTGTTTTTTTCTTCTTCATGTAAATGATTAAACTCTGTTTATATTAACTCCTGACAATCTCCAGTAATTTTTTGGGACTCCCAATTGCTGTCCAATTTTTCTGAGAGTAAAAATGTTTTTATTTCATTTTTATCTGGCCTGTTTTAATTTTATCAGTAAGTTGTCTGCTACATCTGCCCAATTAGAGTGATCAATATTTAGTCAATTTCTAATTGACTCACAAACTTAAACAAATAAAAAGCAACTATTTCTCAAATCACCAATTTCAATTCTTTACTGGTATTTTCAAATATCATACAATCAACTTACAAATACACTGTCAGTTTATTATGTACACCCAGCTAAAACTAATACCATTGACTACAACAGCCCTGCAATAAATCCTACTTTATAGTGTTTTAGAGAGGTGTTGAACTTAATAGTGATTTTGTAGAATATAATTTGCGGGGCTGTATATATGGAGGGGTCTTTCTACTGTTTTGTCCACCTTCCACAAGATCAACAAGGTAGACTACCCAACCCGACCCTCAGTACAACAATACAATGCAACAGACCCACAAACTGCTGAGTACAGTCAGAGTAATGCTCATAAACATGTTTGGTGTGAATGACAGGAGTTTTCTCTCTTCACAATTACACGATCACTGGCATGCTGTATCCTGTGAGGGAATCATGCTGCTGCTATTCAGGCCTTTTTCACTGTAAAATTTAAAAAAAGGAAGACTGGCGTCCACAGATACTCTATCAACAGCAGCGCTGTGTGTGTTAATCACACTTGTTGAAGGGTGTTTTCATTTTTTTCATGAGATAAAATTCAGCTGAGCTTGAGTCAGCCCTGCAGACAGGGATATTTTATTTTACTGTATGGCAGTAAGGTGAGAACTTGCACTTTTTTTCTCCTGTTATATGGGGACTTAAATTTCCACATTGTTGACCAAATATCACACAGAACAGAAAACAAATTAGATGAAAGAAACATTTTTGCTTTAACAATATCGAAGTATAATAATTAAAAATCTAAGAAGATACATAGATAGATGCTTTATTTATTGTTTAAATTCACAAGTAGATTTATCTACTTCACTCCTCAACCTGTATGCTGCAGCAAGCCACTGAGTAGCTCTGTGATACTACTTTATATTTATAAGTTGAACTACCAGGTAAGAAAATATGTGTCTGTTGATTGATTTGTTATAGTTGTACTTTGCTATGACAAAAGTTAGCCTAGCATAGCCCTGATTGACCCGAACGCCATTTAGAAAACAAGCATTTTAAAAGTTGTTGTGCTTGTCATTTTGCTGACAGACAAAGCATCAATTCATATGTTAAACAAATCAGCATCATCACGTAGTTATTTAGGCATATTTTTTGATCAGTTTATAGCAATTTAACCACAGCAAAATGTTTATTTTGGGTTCATACTGCTGTAGTAAACCAGATTATTGTCGAATATTTGCAGGTTGTATTTACTTACGTTAAAAGAGCTGCTTCAATGTACCAATTTGATAGGCCACTTAAAAAATAAACACCTAACAGTGAGCTCACTCAGATAACTCAGGCAAAGGCTGCATACCAATGAAACATCTTTTTATATGAGCAACACACACTGGAGGTTACTAAAAGGAGGCCCCCTAGCGGCCGAGGCTCCGGTCAATTGCCCATATTTGCTCAATGGTAAAACCGTCTATGACAGCATCAGTACACGGATGGACCACACGGTACACACTAAGTAAAAAAAGTATGCACGTGCATGCATACAAGAGTGTGTGTGGATATAATACTATAAGTTAAAGGGCGTATTGCACTGCACCAAAAGTAACAAAAGATGCTGTTGCAAGTCCAGTAAGACCTCAGCAGCCTCCCAGTGACACAAATTTATTAATATGCATCATATAAGCACAAAACTAAAACAATTATATGTCTCAAAACTAGATTTGACACAGGGACCCACTTAAGGCAGGGCCTCAAGATTAGATTTATTATATCAGTTGATATTGGGCATCTACACATAAAACTAAATGAGCACAAACCATTTGACACAGAAAACCTGGAGCTTTTTAGACCAGTTTGCTTTGCTGTTTAGTTTAATCTGTTAGAAATTAATTTCCAGTTTTTCTTTTGTTCCTATGAAGTTGGAATACACTTGTTAGAGGGAGCCTAGATTTGGACAAAACTGTCTGCCAGATGAATAAGGTGCTGTGTCACAATATGTTATTAGGACACCGTGTGTTATTAGGGTGTTGGTAGTAAGAGAATTTGTGTAGGAGTAGGGGGTGACGGTGGGTTTCAGTTTTTATTTTTAACACTGTCGTTTGCAGATGGTTTGTTTTTTGTCATGTGGTCCACGTGGTATAACAAAGTAGTGTAACGATCTCACTTTCTTTCACTGTCTCTCTCACGCAAGGGTTCATTTGAGCAAATAAGGCAAATAACAACAGAACTGCTACTGCAAACATCATCGGCTGAAACCTACAATGGCTGTTTGACTACTTCCGCGCAGGCGCACATTGAGCGACAGTCGGGCTACCAAACTGGTCATACAGCGGGTGTGAAAATGGTAGGTAACCAAAATAAACACAAACCCGGGCATTGTCTTTGGTTCCATTAAGGTTTACCTTCAAGACTATTATCGTGTTAATTAAAGTACATGCCGTGTCGGGTTTTGGCAAGCCTACAATGATAAGTTACTTGTGTTCGCTGCTAATACAGGGAAGGTCAGTTGATATTTTGAGAGCAGCTAGCTAGCTACACTACCCTTTTAGGCAGTCTGGCAACTTCGGCTTTGAGCGGGTCAGCCATTGGACTTCAAAGACAGACACAAACAGTGTCGTTTGAGTGAAATACTGGCATAGCCATAACCACAACGACAGTATTTCAGTGATACTTTCCACATCGTTAATCGGCGATACATTCTGGCTAACATAGCTAACGTTAGCCAGTATAAGTTACTAGCTGGTGGTATGTAACGTTAACGTTAGACAGTGCTAACCAAACGTTACCCAAACAGTTGGTACAATAATCCTTGATGTCGTAACAGCAGCCAGTACAGACGTTTGACTTCACGTGGTCGTTATTAAATCAGCAAGTGCTGGTGAAGTTATTAGCAGCTTGGTGAACTCACAGAGTTTTAGTCTCCAGTTTCAGGAAATGCTGCTCCTCAGTGACGTGCAAGTACTCAGAAACTGCAGCTGCTGTGAGGAGATGGCATGAGGATTTTTTGATAGAGCTGGGACATATTTGAGTATAACATCGATCAGGGTTGGAATATAAGATGTTTTTCATTATTAGTTAATCTACTGTGAATTTACCCAGTTAACATTTTTGTCTTAAAATAGTTTTTAAAAAAATAGCAACATCACAGTTTCTCAGAACCCAAGGCGACGTCTTCATATTTGTTTGTTCAGTCAACAGACCAATACCCCCTAAATATTAATTTAACTAGCATAAAAGACAAAAAAAACAGCAAATCCTCACATTTGAGCCGATGTCCATATTTTGGGCATTTTTGCTTAAAAAAATGACTTAAACAATGAATCGATTAACAAAATTGTTGTAGATTAATTTACATTTTTTATTTAGCTGATACTTTTATCCGTAGCAACTTACAATAAGTGCATTCCACCACATGAATACAGTCCAAGCATTACAAGAACCATGCAAGTACAGCAGCTTAATCAAATATGCAAATTTTGAGTCATTCATCTAATTAGTAAATCAAGTAAGCACAACTGATGCAGTGTTAGGAAACCAGATATAATCTGGATTTTGGTTTAAAGTATGACAATGACTTTATTACTGGTATTTAACAGCTGTTTTGCAATGTAATGATACAATTCTGAACTGTCTTGACTGGCTCCAGCTGAGTGAAATGTACACTGAATGTCTCTTCAGGCTTGCTTTCATAACTGATTCTTAAAAATGTTCTTATGTGCACAATTTCATACCATAAATTATTTTCATAATATCTGTATATAAAAATATTCTGACAATATTGTGTAATTTGAATTTCTTTTCTTTTTTTAATATTGCAAAGTATTTCGGGCCGGGTGCTTGTGTTACACTCCAGACTTATTGCACCTCTAGGTCCCTGTTATGGCATCCCATTTTCCTACTCATGTTACATCTATGACTGTAGTTATCTGAGGGGCCCTCCCGGGTACAGCATGTGCTTTTAAAATTCACAACATCCCCCTTCAGAAAAGCCCATGTTGCTCTTGTACAGGACATAATTACTACCGCAGCGTCTTGGCTCACCACCTAAAATGTGTGTTTTTCTGTGCGACAGACTAACCTTTTGAAATGTGAGTGTTTCCGTGTCTCCCAGTCTTCTGTCATATTTACTGTTGCCTGAATGCCTGTAGATGTGTGTGTCTCGCTGTGTGTCTTTGTCTGTGTCTCGCTCTGTATTTGTGTTTTGTTGTCTGTACTCCCTAGTCTGATCACACCAGTGTCTGACAGCCCCTGTCCTGTACTTACACAGCATAAGCTGAAGTCTTCACAGAGGGACAAGGTACGGCAGTTCATGTCCTTCACACAGGCTGGGGAGAAGACAGCTGTGTACTGCCTCACACAGAATGACTGGAAACTAGAAGTTGCTACCGACAACTACTTTCAGAATCCAGATCTCTACTGTAAAGAATCCATGAAAACGTCAGTAGACCGGAAAAGGCTGGAGCAGCTCTACAATCGCTACAAAGGTACAGTCTTGGTTTTACACTGTAACTTAGAATATTTACTAGTGTAGAGTTGTTCTAAAAAGGATTGTACTATTTATAAAAATTATAGACACTACTTGTTTGCAAAAAGGGTCAGTGTAACTTTATTTTTTTTTTCCATTGATAGATCCCCATGATGAGAATAAGATTGGTATCGATGGTATCCAGCAGTTTTGTGATGACCTCTCGCTGGATCCAGCCAGCATCACAGTGTTGGTCGTCGCATGGAAGTTTCGTGCTGCCACTCAGTGCGAGTTCACCAAGAAAGAGTTTCTGGATGGAATGACAGAGGTGGGGTGAGTGTTGAAATCAACAACGTCTGACGTGCTCCAAAGTGGGACATAAACACAGTACCCGAAGTATCTTCGCATGGCGGTTCTCTTAGTGTAGCTCCAGGGAGGGAAGGCTGTCTATATATAGACCCACTCAACCACAGCTTGAGTATTCTGTGTCTTCGTAGAATGATTCAGTGGAGGAGCTGTAGTGTTTTGACTTTTAAGGTTCATGCGTCAAAGTTAGCTTCAGCCAATTTGTCATTGGCATCAAGACTTTCATGTTCCAGCTGGTTTGGATATCTGTGTGTGTGTGTGTTCGATTTAAAGTTGTTTTGTTTATTTATTGCTTAAATTGTTTATTTTTCTAGATGTGACAGCCCAGAAAAACTGAAGGCCCTTTTGCCAAGATTAGAGCAGGAGCTCAAAGATAGTGGGAAGTTCAAGGACTTCTACCAGTTCACCTTTAACTTTGCCAAAAATCCCGGACAGAAGGGTCTAGGTAAGAAGAGTGTCATGCATGGTGTCAGTGTTATCTCTGTATTACAAACTGAATTAAGTTTTCTGCTTTTTTTCTGTGTGCAGACTTGGAGATGGCTGTTGCCTACTGGAACCTGGTTCTGTCAGGACGATTTAAGTTCCTTGATCTTTGGAATAGATTCCTTTTGGTGAGTCAAAGAAGTGAAATTAGGGATGCACCTGTCAAATATGCTGGATTGTTGTCAACGCAGTTACTGAATTTATAAAGCAGATCAGGGATTGGCCATGACACGACCGACCAAAATACAATTTATTTGTCAATGTCAATTTAAAAATAGTAATCTTACATTCGTCAAGTCATAGCAATAATGTCTGGCTTCATGTTACCTTACATAAAAACAATACCAATGAGTACAGCACAGTTAGGGATACAGATTTAAAATTTTGGAAAAACAGCTTCTGGTATCAGATTAGTGCTTGAGATCAGCAGATATTATGAGTTTAGGTACCAGGATTGAGGGCGTAGTGATGGGGAATTTGGCTAAGGCTATGCTGGCTTTCATTACACCTCGCTGATTAGCACAAGCTCAGTGAAAGAGGAGTGTCAACGAGTGTAACCAGATGGTGTGTGGTTGGAATGAAAACCTGCATACTCTTAGATTTCCTGAACTCATGCTAGCCCACAGGACCATCAGTGATTTACACTAAGGTTATAGAGAGAGAAACATATATATATAGCAATAGGTTTACCAGGGCTTGTTCGTTACAGGAACACCATAAACGATCCATCCCAAAGGACACATGGAACCTATTGTTGGACTTTGGTAACATGATTGCAGATGACATGTCAAACTATGATGAGGAAGGTGGGTAGCATTCATCCATTTGCTTTCTTAACTGTGAATATGGACTGTTCGATTTAAATCATTGTGACACTGATGATCTCTTGGTGTTTCTTTCTCAGGAGCATGGCCCGTCCTTATAGATGATTTTGTGGAATTCGCTCGACCAATTGTAACAGGATCAAAACGTAAGACTCTCTAAATCCAACCCCAAGTCTGGAAAGCCAGAACGTTGTTTCTTTTACAGTGACTTCATAGTTTTTTTTAAGACTTGTACAAAAAAAGTGAAAAGCTTTGACTTCAGAGAGAAAACGGAAGCACTTGAAACTGTCAAGAAACTACCTTTCAGGGAGCTGAGTAAAAACAATGAGAACAACTGGCCACATTTTTGTCCTCGTGAGACTGAGGCGTCATGCGGACATCGCCAAACTCACCTCTGTCTGTCCTGTTGGATTCTCCGTATCCTGGACGCCCCTAGGCTCTGCTCCAGGAGGAGCACTACCTGTCAGGCCACAGCCCTGTAAGTGCGGATGGACACAGTACTAAGCGGATGTCAGTTGGCGGTGTGTACTCTAAAGGGATTGGAGAGGAGAAAACTGTGTGTTTTTAAGATTCTTCCTAGTCAGCTTTGTTTTGTTATATGAAGTTCCAGAGTGACTGTGCAAAGCTCCCATGTCTTACTCTCACTTTGGGACAGAGTGCTCACGACACCAGCACCAACAGAACTGTTGCAGTTTTTACTGTACATACTGTATCTATTGGGACAGTTTACAAAGATAGCTATATGAAGAATAATATAAATATGTTCAATTTATAAATGCAAAAGATGATTCTTTTATGTACAGTAAATGCTAAGATCTCTAACGGGATGCCTCAATATCGTGGATGACATGCTGTTGGTTTAATTGTTAGGTGGATCTGTCAAGTCATGGAGTTGTGAGCTTCTCATTGAAAGCATTTTAGACACATTTGACGTTGCCTCGGGCTGATTTCACAAATACATTTTCACTCAAGTAAAGGCAGTGCTTTAATTTAGATAATTGATATTGGTTCATGGTACTCATTTGTCCAGTTAGTCTCAGTTTGGTCTTGAATCCTAAATGTAAGTCTGATTGATCCGTCAGTCCTATCCACAATAGCACCATTTTGCTTTCAAAAGATAGTTTCTTTGTAACTGTTGACGAAAGACTATTTATCTGGTGACAAATCCCTCTGAGGCATTAATGATGCTGTAGCAGCATTTAAGTAAAGTTTAAAGTTAAGAAATTACAGACCCTTAGGATTGCATGGCACATATCTGTATGTTATGGCAGTGCGAAGACCTCAGTTCAGAAGCCAGGACACTAAAGAGGGCAACGACAGGACGACAAAGTAAGCCTTAAGAATAACTATCTGTCTGTTCAATATTTATGTTTCCGTTCAAGCCCATCTGTCCAGTGTTACTGAAGGTAGTGAAAAGTAGAGTATATTGTTGATACATCATGTAAGTATATTGTTCATTTAAGAAAGATGAATAAAGCATGAGTTTTTCCATAATCATACATGTAAAAAGTTCTTTTGTTGTTGATGAATTAGATGAGGGACAGTTTATATCACATACAGAACAGTATAATATTAAAGGGGAGTTCCTTGGTGGCAATTGTTGGGTCTCTGTAAATAATACAAAGAGTACAGTACAGACCACTTGCTCCATATAAAAAGTATAATGAGATAAGTTCTGTTATGAATTGGCAGTATATGAGTTGCATATAGCTGCTTAGACAAGAGTGTATTATATGAGGTAGAATTGATTGTGTGAAAAAGATTTATAACCACACTCATCTGAACTTGTTAAAGCTTTAATATTACATTTTTCAGAATATTCCTCCATGCTGTTGATTATTAATGATAAACAATATTTCATTTACAGTACTTAGCAATGGTAATTTGGTCAATTTGATAATAGTGCTTTGTAAAACACACATCATGAATTAGTTACACATTGTTCATTATGTTTTCATTACTTCCCTTTTTGAGACTTCACAATGTAACACATCAGAGGTACAGCACTGGATGATGATGAGCCGTCTGTAGCACTCTGAATGATCGTCTGATCATAAAGTTTAACACTGCGAATCCAGTTGGGGACCGTGTGTGTGTTTCTCTCTCCTTAGTTTAATTTCTCCCCTATTGCTATCAAATAAAAGCGTGAAGGCTCAAAAATAATTTAAAAAGAGGAATTATAACCATTGAGAATGATGGATCAAGAGGGAGGGCAGTGGGTTTTTGAGGAGGAGCAGGGCTGTAGCTACCATTCAAGTCCTACAGAAAAATGGTCAGGTGCCCGGGGGATTTTGTCTGAAAGCACATTAGGAAGGGGTCTTTTAATGGCCAGAATGAACAGGAGGAATGACTGTAGCAAGGAAAATCTGTTTCAGTGTAAATAAGAGCACCTAACTGCTGTTCTAAAAGACAAACACAAAAAATGTGAACCAAAGGACACTATTGGTATGCCCTCTGTATTGTGTCTGGGAATTTGGGGGATGTTAACAATCTTAGGATGAGTATGCATTTTACAGTTCCACCACATTATATTAAGTGGATTAAACAGATGTTTTGGCCACTTGGGGGCAGCGGAAACAGGTTGTGAACATTTGACATGAAAATCGCCTTATAAAGTAGATATGGATGGAGCAACATCAGCATTTATTTGTAGACATGTTTCTGACTACTTTCCTATTAGCTTTGTTCTGGAGGGAACATCTGTCTCTTTAAATGCTAAATGCTCCACTGTGTTCACCAGCTACTTGCTAGCTTTGTCCGTCTGCTTTTTGGTGCTGAGCAGAATGTGAATTTAGACATTATCAAAGATTTTATGCTGAAAGAATCTTTCAGCATAAAATCTTTGATAAGTTCTGAATGAAAGTTCAGTGAGAGTAAACCAAAACAGAAAAGGTTGTGGGCTGCAAAACCAAAATAATGACAATTTATCATTAATTAGCATTGTTAGCATTGTTATTTTTTTATTACAGATAACATGTTTAAACAGTTCAAAGAATATGTATCCTGTTTTGCTAAACAGTTATATATTTCCTAGGGATGTTGTGTTGCAGTGGTGGAATTTGGACTCATGACTAGTTTTTCTTCAACCCTAGTTAGGAAATAATATTTTACCATTAACAACAATATGTTGTTCCTCAAATGTAAGTTGCTCTGGATAAAAGCGTCTGCCAAATGAGTAAATGTAAACAGGAAGAAACCAAAATTTGAAATGAGATGACTGTTGTCAATACTACTATTACCATTATTCCCACTACTGTTGCTACTATTCATTATCATGGACAGTAATATTTAAGGGGAAATACAAGCAAACATTACTGTTTCTCTTCCTCAAAATGTTTTGCAGGCAAATAAAGGACATACCTGCGGATGTTACCCGGCTGCTAGGCTACTTAAACTAGCCCCTCCTCTCACTCTAAATACTGTAAGGTGAGACATTTGAAATTCAGACCGCTTTGTTATTTACTTTGACAGCAGCCAGTACTTGCCCTCCAAGTAAGACAAATGAAATAGCCTCCTCAGTGCATCAGTTAAAGCCTGGGTGGACTACTGTACCTGCAGTACATGACGCACAATGGAAATGGAAATGAAAGGAAATGCTTCCCAACCACTTACATGCAATGTTGGCAGTGGAAGGTGAGCTTTATGTTGATGTGTTGTTCACTCCATCTACATGTTTGGTCTTTCGTTTACTTATGTATATTCTTGATGCTTCCTTCCTGACTACCTGTTATTTACAGCAGCTTCCTTCCTCATCAACCGACTGTATTTGCACTTTAACTTAACTTAATAAACTTGTAAAGCTGCTATTAGAAGCCAACTACCAAGCTTAGTAAATTATTATAGCGAAGAGTTGTTTTGTGGAGAATACATGACATTTCTGAGGTTGTTTCTGAGTTTGAATTTTGCTCCTTGCTCCTAATCCCACTTGAAAGTAATCTAAAACTGACTAATCACCCAGGTATGGCATTTGATCTCCGTGCTACAGAAACCCTACCCAGTGGTGGCTGTTGTAGTGTCTGTCATCAGGGAATAGGAGAGAGAAAGAAGGGTGGGGAGGAAAGTAACCCAGCTGTCAGTCCTTTTCCACAGTTGTGCTTTGTGCACTGTTGTTCATTTGTATGTGGTATTTGATTGTGTGGTTTTGCCACAGCAGGATTGACCACTATGGCTTTGAGAGACATCACGATTTTGAACCCTACAAGGAGATGATGAATGAGTATGAAGCTGTCCTCAATAGAAGGTCGATGAGATGGTCCAAGCTCCTTCAAGAGAAACCCCATGTGGAGAAGAACTTGACAAGCACAAGTAAAATACATTCAAACACTGTTTTGATGCCATCTGGCACTCTGTTGTTATGAGATGTAATTGTAAAATCTTGTTTTGGAAGTGAAAAGGTTTGTGCGTAAAGGTGTGCCTAACGAGCACCGCACCAGAATTTGGATGGCAGCCAGTGGTGCAAAGGAACGACTGGAGAGCAACCCGGGTTATTATCAGTCTCTGCAGGCCATGGAACACGACTCCAAGATGAAAGAAACCATTCATACAGGTGTGACAACAGGCCTTTTTCATATTTTGACATGTCACAGAAAGCCACAGGTGTGAATAATATAGTTAGAAATGACTGAATTCCATTTAGCTGCTTCATTTTCAGGGTTCTGGTATCGTGCACACTGGGCCAGTGACACATTGTCATGACCTACTGCGACCCTTGAATAGAACGAAGCCATCATTAATGATATTAGTAACACCTGTGCTTTCCCTACTATTACATGACAAAATATCTGTTGTTCCCCTTCTTAAAAAACACCCATACCTTAACTTGTATCAATACACAGGTCCATATCATAGTACAATTCTTGTCATGTCTTTTGGGCAGACATGCACAGGACCTTTCCTGATAACGTCCTCTTCCAGAGCAAAGGAGAAGCGAGCCTGCAGACGGCTCTGTACAATGTGTTGGTGGCCTACGGACACCATAATAAGGCAGTGGGGTACTGTCAGGTGAAGTAAACACTTTCACAGACAAGAGTTGAATCTCCTCCCATTTACCATAACATTTGTTTACCCAAAGAACAGGACTGGCTAGTTCCTTATTCATTTAAATACCCTGGACACAACTTCACTAATCCATGTTAGCTTCCTGTAAAGCAAATCTATTTTTGATGTATACTGAAAGCACAGAGCTTTCCCTTCAGGGATGAATAAAGTATCTATCTGTCTGTCTGTCTGTCTGTCTGTCTGTCTGTCTGGTGACATAATCAGATCTTTAATTATGCTTTTGGAAATAAGTTGTTGCTGGAGATGTCCTGCATAAAATCTTCCATGTATTTGGCTCCATGTGTGTTTTTGTCCATAAATCAATCAATGACCTACTAGCCAGTGAGTTCACACGCAGTCAGATCATTGTTGTCTCTGTTTATTCCAGGGTATGAACTTCATTGCAGGATACCTCATCATCATCACCAAAGATGAAGAGAAGTCCTTCTGGCTCATGGATGCATTGTTGGGCAGAATGCTCCCAGGTAGAGGCTTTTTTTAATGCTCATGCGTGCAATTAAGGTCCCTTTACACCCCTATAGGTGTTTTCAATGTCTGAATAGAGGTCTGCTCAGGCTGAAATTGTTGTATCAATAAAAATGGTATATGTAGGTGTGAGTTGTCCGGCCTTTACGCTCAGACTGTACACACCCACAAAGTCCTGAGAGGAGGTCTAATCAACAACATAAGGTGGTGCAGGACCTTTAATCAACCAAACTTTATTTGTATAGCACACCCGCCTCTCGCTCAGTGTCAGCTGGGATTGGCTCCAGCCCCCACGCGACCCTGCATGGATAAGTGGTTATAGATAATGGATGAATGGATTATATGCTGTACTGTGCTTTACAGTAAGTGAATGTATAATACCAATGAAGAAGGAAAGGAAACACTGAAAGGCAAAAGGCAAGGCAAGTTGTGTAAAATGTTAGTTATGTAACAAGTTGTAAAATCTCTTCTAAAATGAACGGATTAAATAAAACAAGTTAAAAGAAGCCTTTAGACTTAAATATCTGTAAAAACACGTGATTAGCTCTTTGCTTTGGTCCAATTAAAGCAATCACAGCAGCATGCTTAACAAGTACAGACTTTTAGTCTGAGAGTAGTGCATGACAGTTATTTAAGCCTACACACAACAAATGTTCCATGGAGAAATATTCTGCATGATCTTCTCTTGTGGCTATTTTATATTTTATAATAACATTTAAATATATTTGCCTGTGTTGTACAGTCCTTCTTATTTGAACCAATACCTTCCAGTGTTTTATCCTGGACAACTTCGAGTAGATTAGGGTTTTTTAAGGTAATCAAGGCAGATAAATATATTTGTTGTAATGACTATATAGAATTGTGTGCCATGTGCATAACAACCCTCGTTGTAATATAAAAGAGTAAGGGAACCAGGTTGGAGCCTTGTGGCACTCCAAGTGGAATATTAATTCTTGCAAGAACTTCCAGACCAACACGACAATCTTAAACATTTCGATTTTAGAGACAAAACCAATTCACAATTGTGCTTGATAGACCGACCAACAAGTATCACTACTGCACTCAGATAGGAAAAAAGCTAAAGTTATCTGCTTTGGGGATATTGTAGACTACTACAGCCCGGCTATGTTGGGTCTGAAGACTGACCAGGAGGTTCTTGGGGAGCTGGTGAAGACTAAAGCTCCTGCAATAGGACAGCTCATGGCCCAGTATCCTGGCATATGGACTCTGGTGGTGTCACGCTGGTTCATCTGCCTCTACATTGACATACTACCAATTGAGGTGAGGAAATGTTAGGGTATAATGCTAGAGACGAATGAGGAATTCATGGTGATGCTGAAGCACAACATTTTACAAACGTCTTTATTGTTTCTTGTACAGACCGTTCTGCGGGTCTGGGATTGTCTTTTCTATGAGGGCTCCAAGGTTCTTTTCCGTGTTGCTCTGACTCTCATCATCCACCACCAGCCAGAGATCCTAAGAGCTCGCTCTTTGATGGACGTGTGCGAGTGCTTCAAACAAATCACCTGTGGAGCTTTCACTCTGGACTGCCACAACTTCATTCAGGTAATGAGAAACGACAGTCAGAAAAACAAATGAGAAAACACTGGTCCATTTTTTTTGTTCTGATGTAATCAATCCAATTAACTATTCCCTGCTTAAAGTAGTTCAAACATCAACACCAGTTCTCCACCACTGGCAAATGTTCGCAAAAGGTCGACTTGCATTAGTGCTTTAGGGCTGCAACAAAGAAAACTAATTATTTTGGTCCTTAAAATGTACAAAAAAAAGGGAAACATTTGGATAAAAAGTTCCTGGAGCCCAAGGTGATGTCTTCAAAATGTCTTGTTTTGGTCAGATAAAAGCTCTAAAACCAAATATATACAATATACTATCATATAAGACAAAGGAAAGCAAGGAATCCACATTTGGGAGGCTGGAAGCAACACACTTATGGCTTTATTTTCTTGAGAAAATCTGTAGATCAATTAAATTACTCAATTAATTGTTTCAGCTCTAAAGTGCTGAACATTAATCTATTTGGTGATATTCTCTCAAACTCTGTTTTTACAGAAAATCTTTACAGAACCTGGGAGCCTATCTATGGCAACTATTGATAAACTGAGAGAAAAATGCAAACAACGAATACTGGAGGAAGAATCTGGACCACAGTCAGGCTTTTGATCCACCGCTGAATATCTGCTTAACCTGCTTTCATTCAGTATAATAAAGTAACACTGTGCGAACATAATGGACATATTGGTGGATTTTTGGTTGCTTTTCTTAACTGTAATTGTTATTTTACTCTAATCCCGTTGCCTGGATGTTCTGAATCTGCTCAAATGATATTTGTGAACCTTGTCTTTTGCTTGGTTTCACATGTTTTGCTGCTATAGATACTTGAAGATAATCACACTTGATGCTCTGTAGAAATTTTAATTTGAAATTTTGCTACATTGTATTGTTGAATTATTTTACAGAAGTAGTATGGGAATGATTTTTTGTTACTGTGGAGAGTAATAGTTGGGAGAATGCAATTTGAATTTTCAGTCTTACGGGGAAAAGAAGAAATAATGTCTCTTGCAGTGGAACACTGTTCTAACCATCCATTTCTCTTTAAGAAGTAAAATTAGATGTATAATTTGGTGTGGTAACTGCTGTCCTTATTTACAAAACCTTGTGTGGCACGTTTTTATTGTTAACAGAAATTTAATAATTCAGATTTAGCTCACCTCAAAAGGCCTCTGCCAAACAAAGATAAAGAGAAGTGGTAATTGTAGTGTTACATGATAGTTCAGTGTATTAAGTTTAGAAATCTCCTAGGACTGCTGAGTCACAGAAAAATCGACTAAACTGTGAAAATAATGTCTTAGTCACAAAAAAAAGCAGTTCAGACAAATGGCTTATTCTCACTTATTCTATACTCACTAACACCAATTTTCTACCCCACATCATTATTTTTTTAATGATCTTAATATCGATCTAGCTTCCTACGATGTGCTACGATGCCAAGTGGCTCATGCCAGCCAGAAATCAATTGCATTTGTTAACTCTATCTTTCATTGTTGATTGGCCATTTGCCCGAGTTACGAGTTTATGTCCAAACTAGTTAGGTTTTGATCCAAGTAATCGTGGTGCAACCACTTTTAATAGCTGATTCAGTTACAATCAAACTAGTAGTTACTACCCTTCCAGAGTCGACTTCATACCCTAACTTTACTATAGTTAGTGCAACCCAGTGCTGGATTTTGGCAATAAACTGTACATTTTTAAGTTATTCAGTGAAATAAACAAATGCAAAATAAACAACTTTAAATATTCTGATATGAAATAATATCAATATACAGCTATTTGTAAGTCCAAAGAGCCTACAGCCATGTACAGACAGATGATGGACAGATGATGAGACAATGGGGCCTCCAACCCCTCTGACATTCTGCAGGAGCAGGGGAAAATAAACTCCATGTCATTTTTCTTGAGTCTTGTTTTTAGTCATTTTAGTCATCACCTTCTTATTCTGAAAGGGAGGGGGAATCCCCACCACCCACCCCTCTTGCCCTGCCCATGCAAATCTGGAACATGGACCAAAAATATTCCTTTTTCCTGGTTTTATTCAGATAATTCAGTGAACATGCTTCCTGTAAGATGCATGATTTGTCAAAGGCCTTTGAACAACTTTCCCCCACCCTGCATTTACAAACAGACCAACTCTTTGACAAGACAAATACATATGAGCCAGGTACTGCGCTTTGTTTTATGAACGGTTTCTGTGCCCAGATGTGATCAAACTTAAGGTATTAAAACACTGCACTTCAGAGTCCTGCTGGCTATGAGTCTCTAAGACTCATTCACACCTCAAGGACATAAAGCCTGCATGGCTGACTTAATCAAACCTCAAAACTAAAACTGTTGTTTAACTATTCAAGAAAGGGAAATTTATTCTGATTCTTTACACATTTTTGTAATTTAGACATGAAAATTTTTTTATTTTTTTATTGAGAGCACGATGCATTTCCAGTACCACAAATACCGGTATCTAAAGAGCCAAACAAACAAGACCATCCAGGAACAGGTTTGACAGCACACAAAGTAAAACAAGAAGTGAAACAGCCTCA
The DNA here is from genome assembly GCF_021292245.1 of Micropterus dolomieu. Taxonomy (NCBI): domain Eukaryota; kingdom Metazoa; phylum Chordata; class Actinopteri; order Centrarchiformes; family Centrarchidae; genus Micropterus; species Micropterus dolomieu. Next base: position 17,320,299 of record NC_060156.1, on the reverse strand, counting down.
TTCATTCACTTTTATTGACCTCTGCTTTAGAAAACAGTTCAAACAAATACATTAAAACCTTATTAAATCATTACATGGCTATATAGATCACAGAGCGGAAAAAAGATACATCAAAAATGCATATCTACAGTACTAACAGTACATGAAGGCTACGTGAGACAATGAGAAAATGTCCCAAACATGGCAGCACACAGTGTCAGTGAGCAAGTACCTCTGTGCTATTGGCTTTACTTCAGTCCCATCTATCTTACAGCTGGGAAGGCACTGATGAACAATGACCAGAGCATTTTGGTCACTTTAATCATTACATGGGGCCGTTTCTCAGGACTTTAGTGCAACTTCTTTCCCTTCAGCAAACAAAATCCCAAGTGGGCCCATATTCAGGGAACAAAAAGAAACAAACAAAACCACCCAGCGAACTATAACACTCATCATGATCTTACAGTGATGTCCTGAGATTATCCATCTTCCTAAACCAACAGTACAGTTTTTAATGGTTTAAGCAACTCCAGTTGTGCACATTGTAACAGCAAAATCCAAAAGAGTGGCTACTATGATGTAAAGGAATGGTTTGATATTTTGGGAAATTCACATTCTTGCCGAGAGGTAGTTGAGAAGATCAATACCACTCATGTCTGTACTGTAAATATGAGAATAAATATGTTGTGGTTATACAGGGGGTTATGTGACACACTTATTTTACTGAAATAGTTTGTCACATAACCCCCTGTGAAACCACGTGTCGTTTTTACACTTCGTGTTTGTGTAAACAAACTAAACAGAACATGATGATCAGTGAGCCTTGCAGACAGATTTTGTTATCTTTCCTGTCTTTGTGCTAAACGAGGCTAACTGCCTGCTGGCTGTAGCTTTCCATTAAGCAAATATGAGTGGTATCTTCTCATCTAACCCTAAATATGCCTGTTTCCCAAAATGTTATTCCTTTAAATAAAGTGGTAAAAAAAAGAAAAGAAAAAAAAACACTTCAGCCCAAATACAATATTCTTACAAAGCTGACCACTGCAGCTATGGATTCCATTCAAAATGTGTTGAGTACCTTTATGTGAGACGGGAGGACATATCAGCACTAATAACAGTGAGCAAAATCATTTCCTAAATGCATCTTAACTAACTTTCAGGAGCAGGTTACTGTGTTTTTAGTGTTTTCCCTAAAACATGCATACTTGACTTACATGTAGAGTTGCAACAGTCAGATTTTTTTTTTTTACTCTCTCAAGTGGATTAAGTTAAACAGCCAGAAATATTCCCTTTGTATTAACAAACCTCATTTAAGGCAAGACCACTAAAATGGTCCCCCCCTAAAGCAGATTAACAATAAGAAAAGCTACAGGAGCGATTCCCTCAAATTCTACAATCCCTCAAAATTCCTTTCACAGAAATCATAAATAGTACAACACAATGTGAGGACTCCCATGGACCCTTTGATCAACATCCACACCCCTGCTTTACATGGTACCAGTTTTTCCTCATTTCATTTCAATCTCCAAACAAAGTAGTTTTGTTATGACAGAGTGGGTCAGTTCAGAAAGAGCATATCAACTTCCACAATGTGATAATGACTAGTGTTACTGATGAGGGCAAAAAACTGCACACACATGGGGCTATTAAGGATGTAGGAATAGAGGAAAGGGAGGAGTGTTAAGTGTCATAAAACAGTGGTTAATCTCAGGGGTGGGGATAGCGCGCTCCAGCGACAGGTGACCTCAGATGGTCTGGTAGCCAGCATGGCTCCTCTTCCTGCCAATGAGGTAGGCCAAGAGCACGATGAGAACAAGACCTGCTAAAGCTGCTCCGACTATGATGGGGATCAACATGTCATCTTCATCCAACTGGCATTCCTCAGCTGAGAGAGTAAAAAAATAAATTAGAGCAAGAAAGCAGTCGATTTAGTTCATGACATTACTAGTGGAACAGAGGCGTTTACCTGCTCCAAACCGATCTCCGGTGAGACCGAAGGGCTGCACCTGCAACTGGAAGGTGTTGATGGACAAATCCTTGGCCACGTTCAGAGTTTGTTCCTCGCGGCACATGTATGAGAACCCCAGGGTGCCCCGCAGGTAGTCCAGGCTGCGGTTCTTGACTGAGAAGGGCTCTATAGCAGAGGACAGAACAGGCAGTGATTACCAGAGTTCAGTAAAACAAAAAAGGAAGAGAGACTTGAGACAAAATGTGAAGAGGGAAAACAGATTTAAATGAAAGGAGATCCACTTTAGAGAAGGAGGAAGATTAAAGAAAGATTTCACCAGAGGGGTTTTCTTGCATAAAGAGAATGCACTTTTTTGTTGAAGATCTGATGATCTCAAAAGTAACTGCATCCATTAAAATAAGAGATCAACTGTTGAGTAGTTGAAATAGCAAGACTACACTCGAGCCAATTGGCATGACCCACTAAAAGAAGTACAAAATGTTGTAAAATGTGTTGTGGACAGAATACAGGAGAAAGAAACCTAAGATGGAGGGAAGAGTTTTAGATCAGCTAATTGACTGAATGAGTTTGTGGATGTGGATGCATTCTTGCAGTTATTTCTGTTCTAAAAACATCTAACTCGCATCTTACTGTCGTCATTAATGTATGGTTTACTCAGTTGTTTACTTCTGTTGCATCTCTCTCTCCCCCTTGTTTCCAGTCATCGCTCTACTGTCTGAATAAAGGCACTAAAAAGCTTGAATGTTGGAAAATGTTAGAAACACCTTTCACTATGATGCAACTAAATATTTCATAATGGTAGGATTTATTGCAGGGCTGCGGCATTAGATTGCATTTCTGTTTTTTCTGACATTTCAGATCTTCTTAGGTATAACATATGAGGGGGTCCTTTGTAATATATACTATTTGACTACAAATATTTGAACACCAACTCACAGTCAGTTATATAGTTACACAAGGCCTAACACATCAGTGCACTCACCTTTCATGTCCGGCCAGGCTGCTGACAGAGACACTTCACTCAGGTGGTACTTATTGGATGTAGTATTCTGGAGAAAAATAAACAAGGCCCGCTTAAGTCAGTAACACTGCAGGAAGGAGAGTTTACCTCAAACTCCAGCTGCCATCTAGTGGTTGTTACCAGTACAAGGTAAAAAATAAAGCAAGAAGAGAAAAAGGCACTGGGGTTTTATGCACACGGCTGTGATATCTTAAAAAAACAAAACAAAGGGCAGATGCAGTAACTTACCAGGGTGAAGAAAAGGGTGAGGTTGGTCTTCTCTGCATCTGCTGTGATACGCAGGGAGGCGCTCTCTGAGTCACATGATCCAGAGGACTTCGTCGCATTGGGCTGAAGGTTCACAACATCCTGCACAGTCTGCAAATAAGCGACGGAACATTTAGCATTTCAAACTCGTTAATGTGTCCATATTTATTTTGCACTATTCAGATAACTGTTGCGTGTTTGTAATTGAGCACCTTATTCTGGGAGAGAGAGTTGAAGGTGATGTTGAACTGGAGACCCATGGATGCCAGTAAACAGACGGTACCATTGCTGCTGATGACCTGGTAGTTTCCTCTTTCAGGTCTGCCGATGTCTTTGTGCGGTGCAGCAGTGGTTTGGGCCGTTGTGAGCGGGGCAACAGTAGCAAAACTTTGGTGCAGGACGACAGCTGCAGGAGATATTCAGTCGTGAGTGCAGAATTACAGAGATGCAAGGGGTTCAAAACTGAACACAAACGCAAGGTTTCTGCAGGGTTCACCAATTTGAGACTTTAAGACCTTTTAATATCACAGAATGCAATTTAATACCCAATTCACAATCATATTTCCTATTACTTCAGTAATATACAGTTGTGGTGCCGTCTTTTCCTTCATTCTGAGCCAACAAAAACTCTTGATTATGCGACAAAAACTGATGAGGATCACAGGACAAGTTGGACATATGCTTGTAAAACAGTTCTCTATGATTAGGTTGTAGCAAACAGAGTGTGCGACCGTGCCAACTGAAACTTCATTAAGGATTAAAACAACCTCCTGCAAGCACAATCCACTGTCAACCAATCACACTTTTAGTTCATAGGTGTGCAACTCCTCCCGACAGCCTGCATTCGGGGGCAATCCAGGAGTTTTAATTTCTAAATGTATTTTCTACGAAGTCTGCTTCTATTTTCACAATGCTATTTTTTGTGATACCCCTTTTCATCACAGTCTGTAACTGTTAATTAAGACAAACAGGGCAGAACCACTGTTTTTTCTGTCTGCCTGGACAATCTCCATCTCCATAAAGTGTACATTCTTCTGCACTGAATTCAGGTGAGTAAAATGTGCTGTTTCTGAGACATGCAGCAACATAAAAAAAAAATAAATATAAAATACAACTGTCAGAGCTTGATTATAATCTGAAGAAAAAAAAAAATAAATCACAAGACTGATAGTTTTGTTTTTTTTTAAAGTAGTTTACCGTTTCCTTCTGTCGGTGAACTGGTCTGAACCACTATGGGGTGCTTCTTCCTTACAAAGTTCACTGAATCGCACACTGTGTAGTGTAGTGTGGTGGTGGCGGGGTTGAGGAGCTTCAGTTATACATTTTTGACTAAATAAGCAAAGTAATTCAAATCTATCTAGGTGTACTTATCCATCTTCAACAAAAATCTAGGTGTTCGCGATTGCCTCTATAATACACATGGACAAATTAAAGAACTCCTGTCTTATATTATACCACTGTGTCCATGAGCAACGTTATACAAAACCATACGTACCCTACTCTTAATACTCTATGCTGTAAAACTGACTAGGACAAAGTTAATGACAGGAAATTTATAAAGAAACAAGTACGTTGAGAAAAAACTGAGACCTGAAGACAAGACTTTTAGATGACTTAATGTTAATTTATAAAACATAATGTTGTTTATGTACTATTGAAACATTTCCTATCAATATGAGACAAGATATGTTATTTTCAAATTTGAATAACAGGGGAAAATGGCAGTCAACTAAATACACTAAGAGAAGGGAAATCAAACCTGTGATCCTCTATTCTGAGATGTTTCATTGTTGTGGGCCACACTATTATAGGCGCAGCTAGTTGCCAGGGTTATTAACAGCACATTTATTTTTACAACCAGGTTTTATACTAGTAACTACAGCTGCCAGATAAATGTGGTGGAGAAAGTAAGAAAATAGCTGCAACTAACAATTATTTTCATTATAGATTAATGCCAATTGTATTTGCAATTAATCCTTTTGGTTGAGAAAACGTCAGAAAATTGTGAAAATTTTCTCAAGAGCCCCATCTAATGTGCATGTTTACTTTAAATTGCTTGTCTTGTCCAACCAACTTCTGATAACCCAAAAGATATTCACTTTACCTTCTTAAAGGAGTTACAAAACCAGCAGATATTCTGTCAATCAACTATTCAATCAAGTTTCAAATTGTGTTGCAATTTTAAGTATAAATACAATACCTGCCTTTGAAATGGCATAAAACTTAAGACCCTCTCCAAAAAGTTTTACTTCTTGCTACTTCTTTTGGAGGACTCTAGTTTTCCACATTCATCTGCTGCTGGAGGACAAAGAGGATGTGGACGTACGAATAGGATCTATATATTTAAAAACATTTAAATAACTATTTCAGGCCCAAAAAGGGTCCAGGTTTGTGAAACAGAATTAGCTTTACCTTGTTTCCTTTCATATTAATCATCTCAAGACCCAAAAGATGTAAACAGACCATTCAACCCCCATGTTGTGACAAAACTAACGTTAACTAAGAAGGAGGAGAGTGAGCAGATTATAATTTCATTACTATTTAACAAGGTCTATTCCGGTAAAGTACAATTACTGGTGTAATTAAGTACATAACTTGAGCTTTATGCACAAATACTTTCCACCAATAATAATAATAGCAAACCTCCATTTTGATTTTGGATTATCAAAAGAAGCTGACTCAAATATACCGTTAATCTTCCCCCTAGTTTCTGGTTGGACCAGTGAAGAAGCAACACAGACTTGGAGATTTAACCTCTGAGATACATTTTCACCATTACTGACTGAACAAATTGCACTGAGAAGGACGCTAACTATAACGGAGAGACGTGAACTCAGCATTATAAGAGCCAAACAACATTTAACGTTAAAAAACCAAACACAAGAAAACACGTTAACTAAGGCGCGTGGGCCTGACAAACCACTCACAACAATAGACTACATATCCCTGTAGTTTAAAGTCTTACAGCAACATACAGCGTGTACTGTAATATTTGCACGTTACCTTTTTACTAGTCTAGTAAAGGAAGGTTATCTGTGACCTCTGGAGTTGGTAAAGTTAACTTAACGTTACTGTTTTGATCGCCAGGTAATCGTAGTTAATGTCACATTAAACGGAATCAAAACTCACCTAAAATCAACTGTAACGTTACCCCCAGGCACCAAGACTGGACACCGGCGGTCTGCGTCATGTTCTTCCGTTTTCTTGCTTCGGCGCTTGTCGGGACGAAATCACAGCAACACAACAACAGACAGGCTACCGTTAGCTAGTAAGCTAGGCTCGGGGATGCTGTGCTAGATAGGCTAACGTTAGCGTAGCTACAACAGCTGGAGAAAATAAAAGTCAACCGCGCCGATTTGTTGGGGTGATAAAGAGCTGTTTTTTGTAGCAAAATCCTGTAACGTTTCTGGCTACACGTTTTAACTTTTTATCTCTGTTTAAAGCTAGCCGTGAGGTAAATTTTGCTTGCCTTTTAATACTTCATCACCACTGTACAGACTGACATCAGGATCATGTGACAGAGAGGCTGTTTAAGAAACACCCAGAATGTCACGTGGTAAACAGCAGCCACCCAAAATTTAACTTTGGAGAAGAATTAAAGGATAAATTCAGTTTTTTTTTCTAAATAGTCTTAATATTACACTGATATGTCCTTATCATGGATGGATAATCCGATGTGTTATTATGCATACATGGCCCTTATGCAGTGGTGCAACGTACATTTACTCAAGTACTGTATAAATACAATTTTTAGGTACTTATACTTTACTTTAGTATGCTCATTTTAACCCACTTCACACATGTACCCCACTAAATTTAGGAGTCTAATTAAAGGCAGGTTATCTGTGACCTTTGGAGTCTGTAACATTATTGTTTTGCTCGCCAGGTAACCGTAGTACAGTATTTTTCAGTTACTTTGCAGATTAAGATTTTACATAAAACACAAGATAATTTCTACGTTATGGCAAGGTACATGAGATAAAATTGAAATGTTTCAAATCCAAACATCATTGTTTATCTATCTGTTAGTTCCATATAGTTTTTCCCTCACATGACAATGATATCCACTTGATTTGGCTAACAGTGTCCAGAAGCTTGGATGTGGGCGTCTAATTAAAGGTCCATAAGGTCAGAAGTCCCTGAACATTTTACATACCAGTGTCAAAATGAATTCTCCTCTCTGTGCAACTTAACCTGGCCTCCTTTATCTGCCAGCCTGCTGGTTCAACAATTTCCTTAAGTGTCACAGATCAGTGTGATTGTGCAACTTGAGACTAACACAAGACTTTGGAAAGATGCAGAGGTCTCATGTCTGTAACCTCTTCCTCTACACAGACACACACTAACATTTAGGTATCACAGGGGAAACCTATCTTTTGCCCTTTTGAACATGCACTTACTTGAACAGGCTGTAACCAGCTACAAATGTCAGATCAATCTTTCTTGCAGACTTCCGATGGACTGTTCACATTTCTACAGTTGACTGTGCACATTTTGTACCTCACAATCAGATCAGATATTTACTGTCTGCTCGATAGTCCGCGGTTTAGCCTGTTTGCCACACCTTCAGATACAGGTCAGTGACATAGGCTGCATTTTTAAAGTTTGTTCATCCCTGCCAGTGCATTTAACTGAATCCTGCAATGTATCTGTAAAGATTTAGGTTGTAAAGAACAAAATTCATCTGAAGTCAGTACACTTTCAATATGTGCAATATTACAAATCACAAATTATTTCAGGAGAATCCTCCTCCTTATAAGCAATATAAATATAAATATATATATAATATATATAACACACAACAACAAGCACATTTCCTCACATCTGGAGAATATGATTTGTAGGCCGCGGCATCACTGCACCATAATACCTCATGTATAATTGCAACTCCTGCAGGTTGCACTTGGCCATGTTGCAATTTTGATAATATTTCGATGAAGTGTTCAGCTCTAGTTATAAGCATATAGATATAAGGGTATTAATATGTTACTGTATTTGCCATCAAACCTATAACTTGTCTTATGAAGCATCCATAAGTATTAACAGTTGATGAAAGCTTGATAACACAGTTTAACATGTCTATAATAAATTATAGTTAAAGGCTACTCAAATTAATGTCTCATAAAGCTTTTATTAGTTGTCTTATACTTGCAACAGACACAGAAAGAAATTCTGAAAGGATAGTAAATGTTTAAAAATGTTTATAGATGTTTTTAAGAAGTTATGGAGGAAAATGGTGTCTTATGTCTTATAATGAAATTATAGTGTGTGATAATATGTCATAAACCATTTATTAATTGATTATATAATGATAGTTAAAGAAACAAAGAAAGTGTTTCTGAAAATACAGATGGCTATTCAATCAATTTGTATTTCCCACTTAAGATTGAAATATTTGACTAGCAGAAGTTTATTTTACCACCCTGTAACTGTGTGGTCTATTTAAGAAAAGGTGACCTAATTGTACATACTGTACAAGCTTGTTGTATATTCCAGAGGAATATTAGAGGCTGAGGAGCTCATCAGTGATGTTAAATGGAGCCTGGAGGAACAGACTTTGTCAGGGTTGTTTTTTTTTGCAGTTGAACACATCACAGTCAGTGAGACACACTGTGGCTGCTGAAGGTTGTATGATGCTTTGAAGTTCCTCAAACATCTCAGTCCATTGGCAGGTAGTCAGTTCAGCCACTTCCTCTGATCAGAGTGAGTGGAAAAAAATAAGAGTGAAGAAACCAAAAACAACCAGGACAGAAAGAAAGAAAGCCTGTTTTCTACAGAAAGAGAGACAAGGAGGGAGAGTCATGGACGCACTGAGGACAGGTGTGTTTGTGCTGTTTGTGCTCCTGGAGCCTGTTTCCTGTAAAGGTAAGTTGCACAAATAAAAACAGCTAATTTCTAATTGAGTTTGACAAAAGAGATGAAATGTTTGTATATGTTACCAAGGACATATGATTGGTATTGGAAAGGAGTCAGTAGGTGTTAAGAGTCTGAATTCATTTTAAACTAAACTCCAATGTAGTTTACACCCTGATACAGAAATCTTTGTTATTTTCCGTACACGCTGTGTACTGTGTTCTCTGCTCGGATATTTTACAGAACATGCTGCGTGCAACACTTTCAATTATTTTAAATCACTTGTTCACTCACTTTTTGGTAAGTAAGTAATATCTTTAGAGAGTAGTAGCCTATACATTTGGATCACCTTTCTATTTTCTGTTTCTGGTTCACAGATGTGATTAGAGGAGATATTTTTTCCACACAGCATTATCTTACGGGAAAAAGTAGAGCTATTTGAGGTTTCATTACAAGGTTTGGAAATTAAGATATGAGAGAATAATTACATTTTTCATTCACTGTTATGAAAATGTTTATCTATGGTATCTATGGTTATCTATATTTAGAAAGAATTATACACAAGCTTCCTGTAGCTATGCTGAAGATGTTGTCCTAAATGTTTTAAATCTGATACACAATAAGGACATCGTGTGTATTGCTCTTAAATTGTACATACTGCGGATGCACTTTAGTTATTTTATTCTTCTTAGTCTGCCTTTTATAAGAGAGGTCTGTAGGTATAAATGAATCAATATGTGGCTGTCTATAATTCAAAGCAGTGTCAACATAACGTATACAACAATGTGCTCCCTTTCTTTCTTTGCGTGAGCAGAAGTTTGTGTGCATTTGATGTTTCCCAGATTGCCTCTTTAATGTCGTAGTTAAGGATGGTTGTGAAAAAATATTTTATAAAATGATCAAAAAACACTTTCAAGTCCGGTCTTTTATTTCAGTCAGATGCATCATGATAGGGATTACAAGAAAGCATGCATGAATAAATAATCTTCCTCCAGACACTACACTGCATATGAAAACACTAAAGGTGAATTTCTACTGTTTGATTTCCACAGTGACTTGCAATGTGAGAAGATAAAACATCATAACTTCCACAGCAGAAAAAAAACAGTGTAAAACCTACTTTATCTTATATATGTCTTTATATTCATTATTGTAAACCACTGTGTGAGGCCTATTCTTATTTTAAGTTTTTATTCTAGTTCAACTTGTTTATGTTTTACATTGGTTGTAAAATACTTTGTTACACGTATTGAAAAGTGCTATAAAGCTATTATTATTATAATTAATATTATGTAAAGGTGGGTTGCTGCCATGGACATAATTATATACTTTATTACTTTGCTGCATGCTTGTAACCATGTGACCTTTTGAACGCCAGGATTTCTTAATTTCTACCTCACTTTATATGAAGGAATGTCAAAAATATGTGTTTATTATATTTACCAGGCTGAGTTAGTAACAATCATGAAACGTTTATCAGGAAATGTGTGAAGTGTTAGCTTTAACAATGAAGAGAGTGATTAAAGTACAGAAATAACATCCTAAGACTATTAACGTACCATTTCCTCCTTTTGTTTCACCTATAAGTAGCTTTAATCATCTTATTCCACACTTAGTAATATGGAAACTTAAGGGTCTCCAGTAAAGATTTTATTAAAAATGTGTGGGTTTGAACAATGTTTGACTGCGCATTGTGAGTTCCTTGTCAGTTAGATTAGAAAGTTAATACCACTCTCATTTCTGCCTGTGAAATATGAAGCTACTGGTGGGAGCTGGTTAACTTAGCATAAAGACTTGAAACAGGGCGAAACAGCTAGCCTGGCTGTCCAAAGGTAACAAAATCCACCTACCAGCACCTCTAAAACTCTAAATCAACACATCATAATTCATTTAATCTATACAGGTGCTGGTACGCCGGTTGTTTTTACCTTTAGACAGAGCCAGGCTTAGCTGTTGTTGTTTACAGTCTGTGTGCTAACCTAAGCTCACCGGCAGCTTGTTGTTGTTGAAGATATTTAGCTGACAGACATTAGAGTGTAGATAAAGTTTGAAAAAAAAGGAAATGTTAGGCTGAATTTTGGGCAAAGTTGTACTATATAATGTACCAGATACATAAAATATTTTCATTTTATGATATGGCACAGCCATTAAAAAAGTAAAGGATTGGGTTCATCTTTGTGCTAAGCTACGCTAATTGGCTGCTGGCTCTAGCTTCATATTTAAACTACTGACATGAAAATTGTATTAATCTCATTATCTAAGTCTCACTATGTCAAACTATTCCCTTCAGGGTGTTCATTTAATAAAAATGTTACCATGTGTTTTTTTTTAACATATGTATCCTAAGAGTAAAATAAAAACAAGATGAAACTAAACTAAAAGGTGAGCTCAAGAGTTGCTTTGGCAAAAAGTAATTACACAATTTGCCTTTTTGAAGTATTAAAATAATCTCAGAAGAAACCTTACATCCTAAAGCAACTTTAGATGATCAAGATGAGGAAGTTATAGCTTCGATAAATTCTCACAACGTTCTCACAACATGGCTTCTTTTCCAACCGCACAACCAGATAAACGAGCATAACTCAAACCTCAGAGCAGCCCATTGCAGTCACAGGAAGACACTTTTTCAAGTTTCTTATTTCCTGTTTGAGGGGTCTAACTCAATTCTCTCATGTGTCTCACTTGCTATTTTCCATCCCATGTTGCTGAATGGATATCCTGTACGTCATATGACAATTGTCCTACTTCTACAGTTTCAGCCCAAAGTCAGACATGCAGTGCTCAAATCCTTTTACATATAGAAAGTTAAAGTAATATTACCATAACAAATAAGAAAAACTCCTTTAAAATACTTAATTCCAAGTAAAACGTCCTGTAAAATAGTGTCATAACAAATAAGAAATATTCCATGACATTACATTACATTGTATTATCATAAAACATTAATATGTATATGTATATGTATAATATGTATTGAGTTTTATATTACATAACATGGTGTATCATGTAATACTCCTTTGTATTTCTATTATTATACATAATGTAAGCATTACACATTATATTATAATATATTTTGTATATTTAATACATACTGTTTAACACATTTGTATATTTTTACATGTACTTTGATGTACATGTATATTGTTATAGCAACTGCCTCAATACACACTTAGTTTTTGTACATATAAATTTGCACAAATATCGGCACAATAATGAAAAACTGGAGATACAAGTTTTTTTTAATTTTTGTTCATTGAGATCATTGAAATATTTCTATTATCAAATTATTATTCATACTTCATCATCAAACAGCTTTAAGTTTTTGACTGTTGAACAGACAAAGTAAGTCATTTGAAGCAGGGCTGCAATTAACAATCAGTTTCATCAGTTAATCTGACAATTGTGTTTTTTTGACTGATCGATTAAATGTTTAGTCTACAAAATGTGTAAATGTCACAACAGTAAAAAAAAAAAAACAAATGCTCATGGAAGGAAGTATTTAAATTCTTCACTTAAGTAGAAGTAGTAATACCACATTATTGAAATACTTAATTCTAAGTAAAGGTCCTGCATTCAGATCTGGTGGTGATGGAGTAGTGGATGAGATGCGTGCCTTTGGTGTGAACCAGGTTCAATTCCCCACTATAACACATCCACCAATGTCCCTGAGCAAGACAACAAACCCCTAGTTGCTCATCTGACAAATATAGCAGTTTGAAAATGATATTATTAGTTCATTTGAATCATACTGTTTAAACATTTACTAGAATTTAATGTCTGTAACGGCAACAAGAGTAAGAAAATACTTACAGATTGGAATATTCTTATGGCACTTTCAGATTTTGTCACTTTTTGAAGAAAATAAGACTTAAAGGACTCAATTATGGATTCAAAATGCTCACTGAGAAGATTTTGTGCACTGCATCATATTTTATAAATCTTTAAAACATATGTATTGAAAGTAAAAATAAAATGAAAATAGTTTTTGTTTCAGTGACATTTATTTAATTTATTTCATAGTTATTTTAATTTTTCATAGTTTACTAATCAGGCTGCCTTTTGTGCTGGGAAAATGTAAATGTCCTTGCTGGGGATAAATAAAGTCTTATCTTTTTAGATATGAATCTGCGACCTAAAATAACCGTTATCTACATCCGTCAGATAAAAGCGGTGGATTAAAAAGAACATTTCCCTCTGAAATGTATGTAGCGGAGGAATGGTCCCACAAAATATTTTTAGTGTAAATGTACTTAAGAGTAGAACTTGAGTTAATATACGATGTTAAATATTTCTCTCCTCTGTTTGTCCTGCAGAGGTTTTCTTCACTGCCCCAGTCATCTGCTACTTCCTGGACGGGATCCTGATGATTTACTGCATCGTTGCCACTGTGTTCTTCTTCAGAGAAAAGGTGAGCCAATGCACAGGAAGTTCAGGCTTCAGGGTTACCAGGGTCACCATTAATCAATTGATTGTTTGATTTGTCTAGATTATAAAAATAGTGAGAAAAGCCGTCACATGTACCCAGAGCCCAAATGTTTGTTTTATCCAACAAATAATTCAAACTTTTAAATTATTACAAATAAATTAATATTAAATAATTTAAAAGAAAAGCAGAAAATCATCTTATCTGTGAATCTGGAATCATGAAATTATTTTGCATAAAAAATGATCAAAATGATGAATGAAAAAATTAATTAATTAATTTTCTGTCAATTGACTAATTGATTAATCAACTAATTTTTTCAGCTGTACTTGTATACTGGTGGATAGTTTAATTTATAGCAAAACACCATATTTTTCTCCTCTTATCTTTTTGTGCAAAAATTTGTAAAGTAACTAGTTTCTTCAATAATTGTAGTGACGTTTAAAGCGGCATAAAAAGAAAGCACAAGTCAAGTACAAATACCTCAAATTTGTAAGTCCAGAGAAAATGTCATCTTCAAGTTGCTTTTGTCCAACCAACAGTCCAAAATCCTAATTTATTAAATTTGCAATGATATAGTAGAGAAAAGCAACAAATCCTCACACTGAAGAAGTTGAACTTCTACATTTTTGCACAACAAATAACTTAAACGATTAATCGGTTTTACTTTGAATTATTTAAACTACTTAAAGATTCATTTAGTTGCAGACGTGTTATTTGATGTTGATTAATAAAAATGTTATATTTTGTTCTTCCTCTCTGTGTAGTATTTCTACAACCCCCCTCTGGCTGTTGGAGTGTCTGTAAGTCTCTGTGTTTTCCAACCTCACATAATCTCCTTAGTGTATTGATATTTGACTTTTTATTTATTATTGACTGATATTGGCAGCATGGTGCACTATCCTAGTGGATAGCACTGTGGCAAGAAGGTCCTGGATTCAAACCTCAGCTGTACCAGGCCTTTTCAGTGTGGAGTCTGGATGTTCTCCCTGTGTTTGTGTGGATTTCCCCCTCTATCAAAAACATGTTAGGTTCATTTTCCTGTCCGTACCCTTGACCAAGGGACCAAGCTGTGGTTTCCCACTGCTCCTTGGGATGAGTTAAATGCAGAGAATGAATTTCACTAAACTTTACTGTGTATTTGATATACATTTTGTCTAGTTAAGCATGTGTATCTGCTTGAGCCTGTGCATTCCCAGCTTATTTAACTTTTTTGTGCATTTCTCACTGACAAAGCAGGCAGAAAATGGAGCCATTTACCAGGTAAAGAGACCTCTCACACCACTCGATGGCCAGATGATGTTTAATTCTGCTGCTCTGCTAGAAGGTATTTGTTTATAATTTCGTGTTTCCTCTCTAGGAGCTGGATAGACCAAAGGATGCAGATCCTTACCAGATGCTTGAACCAGTAAAAGGAAAGGTAAGTCACCTGAAGACTGTTCACGTTTACGTTCTCGCTTGTTCTGGCACATAAACTGTCAATCTCAATGTTGTGTTTTATCTCTAGAAAAAAGCTGGCAAGAAAATTAAACCTGAGGTAAGCTGATCTACTAACTTCCAACTATAAATGTTGAGCAAAATAAACTTCCTACAATTGTAGGATATGATTGAAATAAAAGGAAACTTGTAAATAAAACAGCCCCTTTTTAAAGAAAATATTTGTTAGTTATAAATATTAAAATGCTTTGTTCCACTTAGGATTTCTGAAGATGTGGCTATAGCTCTGCCCCTGGTGGATAGAATATCCAATATTCAATATTGTATGGCTACAGACTGCAATGGTGTTATCAAGAGACAGTGAGAGTGAATATTGGGCCGACTGGTAGTATGCTATGACCGCACCCATGATGGTTTGACTGGGATGTGGAGACATATGGGGAGAATTATATAGATTTAATATTTGAAAATCAAAATCTCTGTGCGCTCACAAAGTCAGTCACAAAGGACCAACTCACAAAAGTTAAAATCTATGGCTTGGTGCTGTGATCTCCACGTTTTTGTCTTTAATTATTTAGCGGAATATGATCATTTTTACAAACGTCTGTAAAAACCTTAGCATCATTGTGCATCTAAACTCAAAACACTCTTTAAACAGCTTGATAAAATGTTCCCACTTTCGGGACATTAGACATGATTCTTTAGATTTTGGAAATATCTAACACATATCAAGGCCAAAAGGTCTAAAGGCCGGCTTTCATTACAGACAAAACAGTGGCTAAGTATAGCCTACTGTTTGTCATACCACAACCAATGAGCAGAAACAAACTGCAGTGTTTTATATTGGATGCAAAAAAAAGTAATACACTTTTATCAAATAAAGCATTAACCTTTGGGTGAAAAGAGCAGAGGAGCCATAATGAATGTGGTTGTTTGTGGTTTAGGTTGTCAT
The DNA here is from genome assembly GCF_021292245.1 of Micropterus dolomieu. NCBI lineage: Eukaryota > Metazoa > Chordata > Actinopteri > Centrarchiformes > Centrarchidae > Micropterus > Micropterus dolomieu. The sequence goes on along the minus strand of NC_060156.1, from coordinate 17,304,419 downwards.
CAACTAATTGCACCGCTTTTGACACATCTGTACTGTTAACAGGATCTGAGTAGCTCACGTGCTTTATCTGTGGTCACTGTGAACGAAAACATGCAGACTCTTCTCCCCCTGATGTCACAAGATAAAGCGCTGCTGGTCTAACTAATGCAGACTTTGTCTCTCCCCCCTACAGTTGACTCTGGATTCAGAGCGGGATAAAGACCCCTATGAATCTTTGGTCCTCACTGCCACATCTCCACCTCTGTCCCCCCGCTGATTTCCTGCATGGTCACTCTTGTGTCAAGAGACAACATTGCTAATTACATCTCATCATGAAATGATTAGCTGAATAATGTTGATTAGTTGATCAAAAGACAACAGTAACTACTCAACTCTCTGGATCCAGCTTTTTAAAAAATGAGGACTTTTCTCTATTTTGACAAATGGTAAATTAAATATCTTTGGGTTTGAGGCTACTAAATAGACAGAAAGAGTAATTTGGAGACATCAAACTGATGTGTTTCGAGTATCGTGATGAGCTTTCAGTATGTTCTTACAGTTTATTAATCAGATCATAAAGAAAATGACAAATGAATCAATAATGAAAATATTTATCTCTACTGCAAGTTCCTACACTCCTACAGCCACATAGATACTGAACTCTTAAATTTTTTCATTTACATATAATCCACAATTTGTCTAAAAACAGTCTAAGCCAGTGGTTCTCAAAGTTTTTTGTGTCATGCCTCCTTTTAGAAGGCTGAAAAAAGTCACCCGACTCCAGCTAATGTGGATTAACAACAGGGGCGACTGAAACCCCCACCCCCGGAAAGATTAAGATAGCACAATAGCCTTGCATCAGAGCACCCTTTTTTTGTTCATGCCATCACGCGAATCACATTCATGCAAATTTAGGTCTGCTCAACATCCATGCCCCCCTGCAGTGGCACTATGCCCCCCAGTTTGAGGACCAGTGATCTAGGCCAACCAGTCTTCAAATCAGTTTTAAGTCATATTCTACATTTACCTTTTTTTGACACTGTATGAACTCAGTGCATGTTTTGCCCCATCATTTCAAGTCACCCAGTGTATTAGTTCTGCCTGATTGTTTCACTAAATTATTATTTTTTTAAAATAAAAACAGTCTAGCCATGCTAGCAGCTTCAGAATGCTGTAATTAGGCTCATGTTTGCTAACATGCTAATGCTAACAATGCTAGCATGCAGATGTGAAGCAGATATATTTACTATGTTCATCATTTCATTTAGCAGGTTAGCCTGCAAACATTTGCTAATCCACACTAAACACAAAGTACAGCAGAAGCTGAATAGGAGGTCATTCGTATTTACTTATTTAGACCATATGTTGGCAGCAAAGTGTGGCTAAAAATGTATGGCTTTTGGCTGCTGTATTCTCCCACCAGAAGGCTTCATTGTGTAACTAAACCCCAATAAAAGACAAAGCACATGTCAAAACACTTGGAAAATGGTTTAATGATGTTTACAACAAAAAGAGAACTGTACATTAACAGTAAAAGATTATCTTTATATGTGTATAAAAACAAAACAAACAAAAATACAGCAGACAAATGCATCAAAATCTACTATGTATCCTGATTCACATACTTAAACTCCTACACAATCTTTCAGTTCTGTGCCCCCATGACTGGAGGCAGGTTTTTGTTTTTTCCTTGTAGTCCCTCAGTTTTGTTGTCCGTGATGGGAACCAGAACTCTTTACATTAGAGAGTCCTCAAAAGACAATTCTTATCAGACTGCAGAACAAGAAAAAAAGAAATAAAATTGGGGACACATTCCTTAAGATGAGCCCAAGCTTCCTATGTGAGTAGTAAATGTTTTACAGAATGCATTTCTTGAGATACACAGACGTAATATGTACATGGTTGGCTTTTTTTTTCTCGTTTTTCTCTCTTGTTAAAAGCCATGGTCACTTGGGCTGTGAACTGATAAATCACACACACGACACACCCAAAAACATACAAAAATACTATATTTTTAACCTACCAATAGTAAGACAGTTCTGCAATTAGTTCCATGCTGTGACAGAAAAGAGAGATTACAACAAACAAACAAGAATCAGATGCTTTTCACGCAAGTTTTTCTCAGAAATATACCAAAATATACATCTAAGCTTTGGAATTACTGAGGCTAGGACTAAAGCCAGTGCTGGGTTTGTCTCTTAATACACATGCTGCAGGGTGGACGGGAGAGAAAAAACTGTGAGAGAAAGACACAGGACAGAGATATCTTTGGTATCTGCATTTGTCAAAAGTTAAATATTTGGATTTTTGCTTTGGGATAGCGCTTGTGAGGTCCTACAACCTCACTTGGAGTAAAGCATTAAAGAAAGTGTCACTGAAGCCCGTCGGCCAGAGTTCTGAGCCGGAGGGACACAGTCCATGCAGAGTGAAGGACCATGATGCATAGTGTCACAGCTGATCAGAGTCTATTACTGAGGAGACGATGTCAAAGGAGAGAGCAGAAGAGGAGGAAAAGGGAGGAGGAGCAGTGAGTTTCAGCAACCGCAGGATGTGTATTCCTGGAGACAACAGGGTAAATGTCCTGGGACTATACAGTGTACAGATGGTGAGGAAGAGACAGACACACTGTGAGAGGCAGGAACAGCATTTTCACCACAGTCCTTGAGTGAGAGAGAAAGTGAAGGGGGGGGGACATCCTAGCAACAGCACTCGAGACAGACAAACATACAGTCCTGAGCATGTACAGTGTGCACAGGATTAACCCTCAGCGTGTATTAACAAACATCACCCAGCTACCACCGGATTGGTTCGTGTCTGTCGGAGAAGCCCGCTCATCCCCTGTCCAGCCCCCCCCCCCTCTGATCCCCGCCCACAGGCACTGAAACCGCAGCACGGACAGGATGCTGGCGTGTTTCCAAGCGGATACACATTCGCATGCAATAAAAAGCTTTACAGATGAATCGAGGACTCGGGTGAGAGCGTGCAGCTGGGATTTGATGCTGAGCAGTGAGGCGGGGATGGGGCGGGAGATGGGCGTCGTTCATATACAATCAAGTTAGAAGTCTTTGGTTAATGTTGGTACCACAGGGAAGTGAGAGCGGGCTTGCGACAGCGCACCAACATGCGGGAAGACACGTACACACCTGTACTTGGTCAGAGTGAAAATAAAATTTAAATTAAAATAAAACAGGATTGTCAACTTAAAGTGTTCAAACAGAGGGGTGGTCTATTTAAATAACAAAATGTAACTTTTAACTGAGAGTTAGCACAATTCAATTCCATCCAATGCTGAAATACATCAGTATGCAGCATAAAAACACCAAATTGTGAAAGAAAAACAGCAGACATTCATGAGTACTGGTATGTATTCTGTCTCCCCCTTGTGGTCACATTTTCCACAACCCTTTCCACAAAGTACAGGTAGGAACGGGCTTCTCCATCGACAAGTTTGTGTATTTTCATGGGGGGTTTTTTTGTGATTTTTTTTAAAATATTTTTATTTCTTAAGTAGATTAAAGCAGGTTTCACTCAGTCTTGAGTTAGAAATGAGGTATACAACAGCTCCATTTTTCCTTACTGGTGCTCCAAACTTCCTTCGTCAACATTGAAAACCAGCAAACCAGTGTGGTGGATCAACATACTTCAACTTTATGCACGGCTGATTCACAAGAACAACTCAAAATCTCAGGATCACGTAATAAAACTAAAGCCTTAAAGCCAAGCCAGTGCCAAAAAGGTCATCAGTTTACAAGTTAATAGGAAACTAACAAACTACAACCACAAACTGTACTTTTTCCTTTAAAAACCAAATACTGGCTTGCTTAAATGCTTTAGTTACTCAGTAGAGACCTCCCTCCAGACAAAAACAAAAATATGTACTCTCATGTCTCACCACTTTTTTTAAGAAAATCACTCTCAAACAACTGCTGGAAGATGGAAAAAATAAAATGCACCATAATGGTTTGCAGACTGCCCTCCCTCTTCTCACATTTTAAAACACACACACACACACACACACACACACACCCACCCACCTGCTGGAATTATTAGTAAAGCTTTTCTCACAGGCATCATCAACCTGTCTGAATCCTACCTAAAAAAACATAGGTAGCAACAAAATAACGCTCCAAAATGCCCTAAGTACACCGTATTGTTTCAGTGAAAACAATGCACCAGGTGAGCTCAACGTTCAAGCTCTCTCTCTCGCTCACACACACACACACACACACACACACACACACACACACACACACCACAATGCTACAATGCTCATGTCTTCTACGTAACAATAAGGCATAAATGATAATGTTAATCTTCTTTGTCAAACTAAGAAAGCCAGTGATCTTGCCCTCTCACACTATATAAAACAATTAAAGGCATAAAGTAAGTTTTTTTTTTTTATAAATCAAATGATTGTTAAAGACAGCACAACAAATCAAGTCCACAATGACTCAACCAAAAAAACAAAACAAAGATAATTATTAAAAGTTTAAGATCATATGCTTCAGAGTCAGGAGCGCCTGAACAGTCCCTCCTGTTGAAAAGACCTCGCAGATACACGACAGACACAGGTGTCAGCGACTCACGCACCTCCGCGGCGTGGTCTCAGATTTCTTCTTTTATTTTTTGGTCTTGACAGTTTATAAAAAAAAGAAAAGAAAAAAAAATCCGACTTTTCAATAATAAAAAGGAAGATTTAAGGGGAGATTCTTTTTTTTTTTTTGAGTAAGCATGATAAACACTACATTCAGTCTTGATAACATACTGGATCAAATATAAAATATGAATATCTTACAAGTGTTTATATATTTATTTATTTATACGTATAGAATTAAGAAAAGATCATTTCTCTAATTCTTAAGTCTTTCCTCAGATAAATATTTCAGTAACATCCTATGGTGCCGATGGCAACTGGTTCATCTTGCTAGCACATGTTCAACTCTTTAGAAACTACAAACAGCACTGGAACAGGACTGAGTCCTTTAGGCCCGTTTTGGCCTCAGAGACGGGGAAACCAGCAACATGAGCAGCCAGACACACGCCCAGCTACAAAGACAAAGGCTTTTACTTTGGCAAGAAGGATCTCAAAATCATAATTAAACCTGGAAATACCCCATAAATAGTAGTACTAGAAAATAGCAGTAGTAGGTTGTCCTTTTATGTGTGGTTCCTATGTAGGGTTCATCAGTATAACCTTTGAATGGCAAGCCAGACAGTACTTATACATTCTACACTGTTCTATACACAGAAATGTCTAAAGGTGAACCTTGTCTTTAAGTGCTGCTGAGGTATATTCAGTTAAAATTATTCGACAACAGAAAAGAAGTACACAAGAGGATAACGTGGACAAACTTCGCTGCTTGCAGTCTCAGTGATTTTACTGTTGTAATTTATATTGTTATTTGGAAGCAGCAGAACAATGCTACTTTTATGTGGGGTTTAGTTGAATGTGTAGCACGTAACAGGACTTAGCCCAACACTGTGCCGAGTAAAATAATTTGGCAGGTTTTAAAACTAGTCCACAGATAGATTTAGGGAGCAGCATATAGTTTCATAACATGCTGGTTCGAAATAGCAGTGCTGAGTAGTAAGTCATCTGATGATCAGAGCTATGCATTTACATAGGTGAGCCCTCCAGACAGGAGGGTCTAAACCACAAAACCCGATTTTCAGGCTGTAGTCATAAAGCTATAGGAAAGCATGCAGGCCTCTCAACAGCTAACCCCCGCCAGGAGTTTAAGCAGCAAGTTGTTAAAGCTAAGTTTCTGTGATCCTTATCCAGCAGCACCAAATCAGGAATATTAGATATTGTCTGAGGTGGGAGAGGAGGAAAATCATTTGTCAGCAGTGTGGAGTTAAGAGAACATGTGAACTGCAACTTGTGTGCTCGAACAGGCACAGCAACTACTGAGAAAAACCACTTTGGTTCAAGCTGTTGTTTTATGGCTGAATATTAGTACAAAACCAAAAAACAGAACTTTTCATATTAGGCTTCAGAAAAGTCCAAAGCTGCTACCAAAATGGCCAAAACAGATGAAAAGGAAAACACGCCATGAAATGGCTCAAAGAAAACCAGGATCAGGCATTAGGGGCAGGGCCCTGGTAATCAAAACCGATAAAAAAAAAAAAAAAAAAAAAAGACTAAAAGGAATCCATTTTCTCATGCCCCAACGCGCCAACCCCTTTCTTTTTGGTAAGTTGTGCTGCCAATTCAAAGGTTGAGCTATGAGACACTCGGTCAAATTAAAACAAAAAAAGGTCATCTTTGGAAAATGATCATCAAAATATTGCATTTCTATATTCTGTTGACAATGGAGAGAGATTCTGTACTCATAAATATATTGACTAGACTAAGCTACACCGACTAGACACAGCAATTATTTTAACAAATATTTTTGGTATATCTTAAAGTACGTAAGCCAGTCAAATGACTGCAGACAAAAATGACAGAATTTCATTCCTCCCAAAACAGCCAGACTGCAGCTCATCAATCCAGTTTTTTGGTACAGATACTGTGCACAAGTAGATACGACGGTACTACCATTAAAAAAGAAAACAAAAACACAACACAATATCTCCATCTAGCCAATGCCACCATCCATTTGGTATGATGGCCAGGCCCCCTGACTAGTCCTCCCCAAAAGAGACCAGTCCTCCGCAGAGCCTTGTGGATCATGCAGGTAACTGAACTCTCAGCATCTGCCTGAGCTGTACACAACACATGCAGACTTCTAATTTCTACCTCTGAAACATAATATACAGTTTTCCAATAGACCACCATCCAAAACAAATCATCCTTTGTTGGACACAGGACTGCATGTGTGCAGCTCTTTATAAAGCTCAATGTTTTCAGTCATTTTCTATCAGTGTTTATGATCCGCACCTAGACCGTCATTTTACAAAAGCTCGGTGGTTGCTTCGCTACTGCAGCAAAATGTAAAACTCAGTGTTTCCAGAAAGAGAGATTCAGAGAGACACGTCTGGTCCCTCCGACCCTTAAAGCAATGATAACCTTTATATCGGCCACTTATTACTTGTTTTTAAAGCCTTATAACCACGATTAAAAATTGATAGTTAAATCTTAACTTATTTGACTTACAAAGTTCTGAAAATGTCAAAAACCCTAGACAGCAGAGAAAGAAAAAAAGTCTCTACAATATAACTTTGATATGATTTACATCAAAAGGCCTGTCCAAAAAACCCAAGAGAGATAATTAAAGATGGGGTGACACACAAATCCCCATTAGTGATGATGAATATTGTGATTAGTAGTAAATCAGTTTAGTTTTAATGTTAAAAGAGCAAAATCCTAAAGTTTTTGGTTAGAAGTATTTCAGAGAAGATTCTGACCTGGAAATAGTGTGTGTGTAATTTTTATATATATATATATATATATATATATATA
>NC_060156.1:17264079-17296935 GCF_021292245.1 Micropterus dolomieu | reverse complement strand
ACACACACACACACACACACACACACACACACACACACAATGTGAACAGCTTGATGGTGCCAAGGATATTTTTCTGCCTGGACACTTGTCAAGGTTCATGAGGAGTGGCAGGCCAACAACAGTGTCCATCTGGCTACTGTTTGTGGAAAAAAAACATCCAAGAATCATAAAGGAAAAGACTGGAAACAAACAAACAACAAAAATTCAACCCCAACCTCATTTGAGGTTGTTTTCTTTTTGGTGGCAGCAAAAGGATTAAATAATGATAGATGGAAGATAAAATGGGGTGGTTAGTGAAGCGCAGAGCCTATCAAACAACTTCCTTATTCCCTACATGGTGTGATAGGAGTAGTGCACGACATAAGAAATAGGGCGTTAATTCAGGATGCAGCCCGACTGGCTTCACTGAGCCTTGGAGGCAGTGGTAATGGTCGAGGCTTGCACAGGCACAGCAGCCGTGGTGGCTTGATGATGATGACCATCAGAAGTGACCTGCAGCCCCCCCGCCCCGGCCGACACCAGGCTGACGGGGTTGCTGGTGAGCAGAGACAGGTTCTGGTGATTCAGGAAGAGCGGCGTGGTCACCAGGTTGGGCGTGTTACCAGCGGAGGTGTTGGCGAACAACAGGTTACTGCCGTCCAGAGATGTGATGGGGATTGTGCCGCTCGATGCCAGAGCTGTGGAGAAGACAGAAAAGCTGAGGATGAGTTTCAGGGTATCAAAGGACCAAACCTGCCTTCAGAGTCAAAAATTTAAAAAATAAAAATTTCATTAATTTAAAAGTTTTGAATTTAGAAATAAGAGCTTTTACCGTCACTGCAGGACTTAAAGTTTTGCTTTCATTATAGAAACAATGAGTTATCTTGATAAACCCATGATGGAGTATCGTTATAATTTTTTAATTATTATTTTATTTGCAAACATTTTAGTCGTTATTACTTTGTTATATGTTATTTTGTTCATTTCTATAGGCAATTTTCTTTGGCAACTTTATTTACTGATTCATTCATTCCTCTGTTTCATACTGAGTCAAGTTTGGTCCTCCACAGCAAATGGTTTCCAAACCCAGGACACAAAAAAAATTATGGAAATTATGATTTCTCAACAACAGCTGTATAATAATAATATATAACTTTATTAACTATTTTAGGCAATGTTTGTGGTTAAATACCCTTGAACATCAGCCGATCTGCAACATAACTGTCAATACATAAACGGGCCACAGTGCAAAAAAAGGTTGGGAACCCCGGCTCCAAACCAAGCAACTATATATAAAACTATGCATTTGGTAGTATTGTCTCAGATTAGAAGATATCTGCACAGTCAGTATTTAATATACTGTCATAACACTGTTACAAACCTTGGATGGTCGCTAGGGTGCTGTTGCTCATGAGGGCAGGACTCAGCGCACTGCCAAGGCCACCAGGAGTCAGACTGAGCAGGGCCCCCCTGGACACAAACACAGATCATTTAGAACCACAGAGAGGACGCCATCAAGTGAACTCCACAGAAGTAATAATCAGAGGCCTTGTTTGAACATGACCAATACTAACCCTGAAGTGAACTGGGAGGAGGCCATCAGTCCTGGGTTTAGCCCTGCAGCAGCAGCAGCCATAGCAGCGAAGCTAGCACTGGTGGGTAACTGGGCAGCACCCTGCAGCGCCGCAGATAACCCCGGAGCCGCCACCATCACCTGACCCGTCCCTAACGTGGTGGCTAAGGAGGTCGGCGCCTGGGTAAAGATGGTTTGCGCTTGAGTGCCAGCCTTGCTCTCTGTGGTCGTGGAATGAATAGTTGTTGGCGACGGGCTTAAAGATGGCGAACTGGTTGCTGTAGTAACCATAGGTGCAGTGGAGATGACGGATGCTGTGTTTGTGCCTTTGAGGGAAGGGGAGGCGAAAAGATAACCTTAAATTTTATGATTATGAGCTGCACTTTTATCAAGACAAGCGCACATGTACACACCTGTGAAAGACAAACCGGAGACGCTGGTGCTGGTGAGAGGCATCACTGTGTTTACAGTCAGAGTAGGGGGGGTGTTAATAGTTGGACTGCTCACAAGGCTTGCTGTGCTGGCCACCTGGGCAACAGAATGATAGAGAGGATTGAACAAATAACTACAAACAAATATAATAAACCTTTTGATATTGTAGCCAATTCCAGAGAACAAATAAGAAAACCCATATGTCCGTATGTATAAACCTACAGATACAAGTTTAACCAATCCTCAAATTGATCCAGGAACAGAACACAGACTCTAGAAAACAGTCCTTGGAGTGTTGGTCTGTCCATGCTTACCAAAGGGCTACTGGGGGTAAAGATCGATTTGATGGGGGTACTGCCTCCTCCACTGTTGCCACTGCTGGGGGGGTTAATCCGCTTTTCTTTTTGCCGGCGATTGCAGAACCAGACCCGAATCACCTCCTTCTCCATGTTAAGCTGGTCGGCGATCATGGTGATCTCTTCAGAGGTAGGTTTTTGGTTCTGCTTGAAGAGGGCAAAAAAGCCAGGGATTCCCTGTCAGCACTGAGGAGACTACTGCCTTGTAATGTTGCTGCTGGATAAGATCTATTATAGGTTTAGGCCCTCCTCAATATTGTTAACTTCAGGAATACCAGTTTCTCACCTCCAGAAAGCTCTTTTCTAAGGCCACTCGGATGTTGGTCTCAATACTAGTCCTCTTCTTCCGTCTGCGGTTGATCCCCTCTATGCCCATGCCCGGGGAGCCCAGGGCACTGGGGCTGGACAGGGACTGGTCAGATGTCAGGTTCTCTGCACAAACAGCACCGACACAAAGGAAAGGAAGGGAGGTAAAGACAAGGTAAAAACACACAACCCACGATGCCCTTGGCCGATTGCACGAGACCAATACAGATGAGGGGAAATAAATACGTAAGTGGAGTGTTTCTGTATTGTTCATTCAGGCGGGCTCAGGGACAAACCTGCATCATTGAGCCACTTCTCCAGCAATGGCTTGAGTTTGCACATGTTCTTAAAGCTCAGATTCAAGGCCTCAAAACGAGAGATGGTAGTTTGACTGAAGTCGTTTCCATACAGCTTCCCCATGGCCAGGCCGACATCCCCCTGATGAGAAGGAGGAGAACGGAGAAAGACAGAGAAATATGAAAAACGTAATAACCAGCATCATGATAAATTTTACCCACAGGAATGACTCACCCTTACTATGAAGTCATTATTGCAATTATTGACAAAGTATTGTTTTTAAAAAAAATGTATTTAGAAAAATATGGAAATGCTGATCTAACAATCACTGAATCTGTGAGGATCAGTCAGTTCATTCATACACCCACCTGTGTGAAGCCCAGTTTGATACGCCTCTGTTTGAAGGTCTTGGCAAACTGTTCCAGTTCCTCCAGATCACTAGGCTCCTCCAGAGTGGGGGTATCCAACCGTTTGGGTGGTGTCTGACTGTGGGGCAGGGACTGAATAGGTGTGGCTGCTGTTGTGCGGGTTGGAGTTGCAGGCTGCAGAGAACAGCAAAATATAAAAATGGGATTGTTTTCAAAAGATAAGGAAGAGGGGAAATGTAGAAGCATATCAAGTGGTTAAAAAAAAAGCAAATATATAAACGTTGGCTTTGTAATGTGTTTTTATTTATTCCTGGATTATAGCTGGAAAAGTATAAGCACTGCCAGTATAACTGAAACACACTTGAGTTTAAAAGAGGTGCTTGCATCATTACCAACCTGAGTTGCAAGGGTGATGCTTGGTTGAGTCGGCAGGAGGTTAGCTTGGCTTTGAGGTAGTTGAGTTAGAAGACTCTGGGCTTGCAGTATACCTACAGAGTGAAAGACACAGGAGTTTTAAAAAAGAATACCTCTATAACAAACAAATACTTGGAATATATCCCTTTTCTTAAAGCGGGGGTAGGAAATGTTAGAGGAACTAACAAGAGACAGCCAGAAGTATCAAAACAAAAAAATCCCCGCCCCCCTTTAGGCCTCCCTCCAAAGCCCCTCCCCCAAAACACATTTCATGTGCAGTGAGGCAGACAGGTAGGTAGGCCAGTCAATCATTTCAGATCGAATGAAATGATTGGCCATGCTTAGTACAGTCCCACAACAGCCGCAGATACCGGATTTTCTTCATTTTTGTGATTTATTGATGGCTGTCGGGATATTTCAAAAAACAAAACAACAAAAAAAAATGCTTCTGAAATAAATTGCCTACCTTAGCTTTAATTCTGCATGCAAATCAAACACTGCAAGTGTTTTACTTACCCTGTTGGGACTGCGGTGTCTGTGAGATGATGAACTGAGCGGGCTGCAATGATGTGGCGATCGGGTGGCCAGGCTGCACCAGAACAAACTGAGGCAGACTTAGATGGTTCTGCTGCTGTAGCTGCTGAAAGAAAAGACAATGCAATTATCACTAGAACTAGAACCAGAAATCGGCCAATTATAAAATACACCTAATACTAAATTAAACTAAATTATATCACCACAGCAAGTTTTGCTGTGGCACTGCTACAACTCACAATTGGAAAACATACATACTGATTTTGTTTTTAGTCAGACTATACTAATATCATTACAATATTGTCTTTTAATTCTAATAGGATATAATCAATCAAAATAATATATATATATATATATATATACACACATACATACATACACACACACCAACCAATATTGAATTTGTATTTAGTTATTTGGAGTAACAGTGCCAGTTGATTCCCAGGCACTCTACGGTCTTTTAACAAGTCTCCTGGCCAAAGCAATCACCAGAAATAGTCAGCACTGTTATTTTTGTAATCGTTTGTCTAGTCTGAAACCTAAACATTAGTTATTTATTAAAATGTCCATATTATCCACATTTCAGTTAGTGAACAGCTACCTGATTTTCCAGAAAGACAGTCAGCAGTTGATTCTAGTAGTAAAAAAATAATCAGTCAGTCATGTGTTCTGATCCACTACAGATTCCTCATCTATAAAATATGTATTCTCTGTTTGGAGCCATTATTCACAGAGCTAAGATACAGTATGTTCATAAATGCAGATTTATTTTGATCCTGATAAAACAGATAAAACTTAAAACAGAAACTAACCAAGCCCTGGAGGTTTGCTTAGGCTCAAATCATTTTCACAACAATAAAAAATAGATACTTATTCAAATCCCTTATTTGACATTTATACAGCCAGATGTAAGCTGTCGCGATTTAGGTTTGAAAACAGACTGAAAACTTGGCAATACCAAGCATTTATTTATGACTATAATACACAGTGTTTTCAGATTTAGCCTTCTCTTGGGGTGTATTAATCAAGTTAAGATCACATATACTGTAGGTGCTATATTTCTTTGGACGCCAACTGTGGAAATCATTTCACTACAACAGAAGTTAAGAATCTAATTTACACAGTCAGCTTCATTCACAACCGTTTAGGGCTACGAGTTCACATTGAGGAAGTTTTGTTAAAATATTTGTAGAAACCCTGGTGCATGGGTGATTGTGTCTTACAGGGGCAATCTGGATGGGCTGTGACAGGGGCAGCTGGGTAATGGGTGTGGCTGCGGAGGCTGAGATGTTGGCCCCAGTGGTGCTGTTCTGCTGGCTGGCTGAATGCTGCACGGCTGCAGCCAGGAGCTGAGCCTGGGCCTGCTGGATCAACAGCTGTTGCTGCGCTGGGGTCAGGGTCAACTGAAGAGCCAAGAGACAGAGATGAAGACAGACAGACAGAAGAACGCGGTGGCCACAGGAGGTCAGAGAGAGAGAGATGGGAAACAGAAAGACAGAAAATAAGAAGTGTTTTGACACATACATTTTATGTTACATCACAGAGATTGGATGAGGTAGTGTTGTCACGAGTTTTGGCTTTGATACCCATGGGAAGTTTAATATCAAACATAACAATAACTACTGCAATCCGACAGAGAGATTTTACAAGAATGTGTATAAAGATTTGTGATACATTTAACACAGTTGTCTTGATAGGTCAGCTAGGAATCGGTCTTCACTAATTACAATTAAAAAAAATACGTAATTAATCCCCGCCTTGCTCCTTTTATCAACAAGAGGTGGACTATATTGTTTGATGCTGTTGCAAACACTTATTTAAATGGCTGCTCCTGTTAAATTAATATTCTGATTCCTCCTTTATTTTAGTATTCCAATTTGTATGAACACATAAAAATGATATTGAAGAGGTCAAAGTACTGACTGTTTTTTTGTTTTTTTTTAAATTTAATTTAACTTTTCACAAAAGGTATCAACGGTATCCTTATCGTGGCAACACTAATATGAGCCCAGAGAGGTAAATGGAGAGAAGACTCATGCAGCTGAGCCAGGCACAAGTGCAAATGAGCATGTTGAGGTCATGTTCAAGCTCAAACTCCACATGCACAGTAAACATTCACTCCCGCACAGCATAATGGCAGCCGCATTCAACCCGGCCGGTCTTCTCAACTACAGTGTGGCCTCAGGGGAGAACATGGATGGATATGAAATGTGTCATGTGGTTGGAGTGTACAGACACATCAAGGCTATATCCAAACATCTCCCCTCCATGGAAGGATTTGGACATAGCCTCACAACCACCAGGATGAACAGGCAGACAGGCAGAGAAGACACCAGCTTTAGCCACAGAATCAGGGCAAGCCATCATTATATCAACCAGTCCTTCAGCCAGGGTTGATCATGTTGAGGTGTCACCCCAAATGCATGGCTACGACTACGTTTTAACTCAAAGCAATGAGGCAACAGGCCACTTACTCCAGCAATCTGTCCCCCGGCCAACATTAGCTGGGTTTGAGGCAATACGCTCTGCTGGACGGAGGTCGGAAGAGCACTCGAGTCTTCCGACTTAGACTAGTGAAGGTGAAGCAAAGAGGGAGGCTTAGAGGAAATCTTCCCACAGGTGTAACTGAGCATTGTTCACAGTACAAATTAGTCGTCATAGTCGCTGTTATAAAAAGAACAAGATCCAAAGAGTAATAATCTATGTAATAGTCTAAATAAAATAAGCATAAAACTATAAATACAATAAAGAATTAGTTCTCTGTGCCACCTGAACAGAATGAGCCTTTAGTCTGTGAGCACAGAGAGGAATTTGAATTAAAAAGGAAGTGAGAACGTGGGTATTTAAAATGTGCTGCAGCCTTCAGAGACAAGGAAAGCGAATGGGAAGGGAGGGGAGAGTTGAGATGCTAATTAAAATAACTGTTATGCAGTGCATGTAAATTCTGCATAGATTTGCATATTCTCGGCCATCTGTTTCCGAGCAACCGCAGAGCAGCTAATTAGCATACAGGCTTGATTAATCTGCCGTGTTGCCAGGCGACAAGGGGAGCCTGGCTCATTTAAATGAACCCTTTCTACATGTGTATGTGGGAGTGCAGATGAGCATACCTCTATTCAAACTTCATACCTTATTTCATTATAAAACTACCATTGAGCTGTGTCACTACGCCCAAAAAATTATCTGTTAGTCATCGTCTACATCTGTTAAGACTTCTGCATAGGAGAACAAAAAATTACTTAAGTTAAAGTGTGTGATGTTGTGCATCATGTGTTACCTGTTGGAGGAGGGCTTGTGCATGTGCATTAGTGATTGCACTTGTGGTTGGCACCATCTGCCTCGAAAAGTCAAATCCATTGGTTTGGATTCCTGAGGACAGAAATACAGCTAATGAAATGTGATATCAGGAGTTCAAAGATGTTTTGATTATTATAATCTACGCTGCTACACAAAAACAGAGAAACACACTACTAGAAGCCCACAGTGAACCTGTAGAGGCATACTTAAAGAGAACAAAGTATTACTGGGCTGACTAAAACATCTTTTTTAAAAAGTGACAGCGTATGTAACTGCAATCCTGATCAAAAGTCATTACACGACTGCATAAATCTGCTCAAATGCAGTCTGGTGAACCATCCTAGAATTAAATATTAACACTACGGGTTTACACGAAAATTGGAAGCATACATTAATATTTACTCCATTCATTGCATTCATCATTACACAATAGGAATATAAAGCAGAGCACTGAGTCTACAATGTTCATTCTGAGTTTCCAGAATTCGTATCACTGTAGCAGTGAAACAGAGCAAATTAGTGAGATATTGAATGGGCACAAGTGAGGGTGACTGCTCTTTGAGGTAAACACTTAATCTGACAAAGAGGACTGCTCACAATGATTTTGGAAAGCTGCCATGTCTTTTTTTTTTAAGTAAACAATACAAAAAAGGTGGACAGCTGGGAGCTTTTTCTGATATGTGCTGCAAAAATGTTCATTTTGGCTATGAATTTGAAACCTGTTGAATGGAGGAGATACAACTCGACACATCCTGATTTCAGCCCAGTAAAGAAAGAAAAAAAAAAAAAGCTGGAGGTCACTCACCGGTGTTCCCGTCACCACTTTCCATTGCACATTTAGTAGTTTCTGACTGATTATTCACTTTAGCATCTGGAAGAGCCAGACAGAGACAGAGAGTAAGACCCACTGCCAGTAAAAACATAACCCCGTCTCAATAACAGGAGTGCTCTCACTTTTGTCACCTGAGTTTATCCCATAATTGCATGATATTCCTATTTTGCAATATAACATTTCAGTCACATTCACCAACACAATCCAAATGCGTTTATGGTCACAGGCTATAAGAAAGAATGACATAAGTAATGTCACAGTAATACAGTGAAGTCTTATGAGTAACATTGTAATGCAAAGTGCGCCAGATAAACCTTTCAGATTTCACACAAGGACGCGAGGCAACAACGAAAGCCAGTTGAGCTCGATCACAGCCTCATCAAAAAAACTCACCCGCTCTTGCTTCCAGCATGGTTGCTGAACCTATCACGGAAAATTGCTTGTGTCGGGCAAACCCTCCGACAGGGTGTCCGGCACTCTGTTCCTCCTCCCTCTCTTCACTCTCCACTGGTCAGCAGCGAGCAGAGTTCAATACAACCACAGCGACACAGACACGGTGGCACTGTCCACCACACGGTTCACTGAATAACACTGGGATACGCACACTGGGAAAGCCAACAGGGTTTAGGCAAACAGCTCTCCTTGCCTCTCTCTGTGCACTCTTTTCTTTTCTTATAGCTCTGCCCCTCTCTCTTTTACAGCACCTACTTCACTCTCCCTTTCTTTCTCCCTCCCTCTTTCTCTCGTGTGCCAAAGATTTGCTGTACTTCTGAAAAAGTTCAACCTCTCCCTCTCTTGCTGGAATGAAACAAACGACAAGTGCAGCTGGCAGCCTCCTCTAACTCCGCTCCGCTCCCTCCAACTCTATAATGAAGCATAATCAGTATTCAGCTGATTAAAGCCGTATGCAAATCTGCCCCTGCCTCGTTAGCAATGCAAGGCTTTGAAGTCCTGCGAGCGACGCATTTCACACCAGGCTCTGAAAGCTTTCTGCATAATTTAAACTCCTATAAATATTTATCAGCTCATTAGCATATTAATTGGATGGCTTTTGGAGGACGATAAAAAACAGGGGAATAAGGACGACACAGAGAGGGGGGGGGGGGCTCAAACTACCACTTGGCGCAGCAGAGGGAGGGGAGGCAGCAGCACAAGACCAATTATTGTGCGAGTGCGCGGCGAAAAAGTAATTAGCTAAGAGCAGGTAATGGGCTGAAGATATCCCAGAATGCTGTGTGAGGCCTGTCGGCGGTGGTCTGGGCATGTTAGGAAGGCGGACTCCATTAATAGAATGTCTAAGACTGCTCATTCGGAGTATCTCCAGGAGACACGGAGACCAGGCCTAACTGCTAAAAAGGGTTGGGGTTGGGGGGTTGGGGGGGAGGGAGGGGGGGGGGGGGGGGGGGGGGGGGGGGGGGGGGGGGGGGTCAGGGATATGAGAAGGAGGGGAACTCACTCAATTGGAAATAAATAACTCTACATTAATCCACCACAAGCCTGTCATTACAGCTAGACCCCCTGTGGCTAAAGCATTCCAAAGCGAGCGACTACAGAGAATGGGTGGCAGGCTGTTGCTGTCTATGTTTATGAAGTGTTTGAGGATTAGCATATTTCGATTAGCTTTACATTCCATTAGTATTTCATTTTGGAGCTCTTTTAAATTCATTTCCAGTATGCTCGAAGAGTTAATACAGCGGAGAAACGGCCCTTCTACAAGGCTACACAGGTGTCTAGTGAATCAGAATGACTGGACAGGAATGCATGTCTGTATTGTGGTCTACAGGGGAAGTGGTTTACCGACTAAATCCACAACAACTGCTCCTGTTTGATGCTCTCATCAACTCCGTGACTTAACAAAAAGGTATTTACATATTTGCAGTCCAAATAAAACAATGCGAAGAGGGCACATTGGCGTGAGCACAATACATACTGAAAATCAAACAGACCTTTCTCAACTGTGTGAGGACCGATCTGCAACCTCCGGGTCAGCAAAGTGAGACCACTTTCCAGTTAGAACATTTTGTTTTATGCCTGTTTTTCACTAGCCAAAATTAGCTTCCAAATAATATCAATGTGAATTATGCATGCACCTTGCTAACCAAGTTAGCTAGCTCCACCCTCTCGTCCAAATGTGGACACTTCTGTTTCCAAAAAACAATATGGCGACGGCCAAAATGACAAACTCAAGGCTTTAAAACAGTAGTCCGCAAACCTGTGGGTAACGTCATGGTGTCTACGTCCACTTCTTTTAGTCTATGGTGAAGACATGAGGGGCATGTCTTCAATCATCAAAAATGCCAGGAGCTTTTGTGAACAGCGGTGTGCTTTTATAACAAAGAGTTTCCACTAAATATTTTCAGTATAGTACCCTTGAAACCCCTACCTATATGTTCCTAAAGATGAAAGAATGCACTCTTAGATGTAGGCGGGGATGTTAACAGATGGTAATAGTTGCTTTAAGAATCTCTGTCACAAACAACAGGATATTTAAAAACGGCAGGTTTGTGCATTGAGTCCTTTGTTGGACTGCAGTGTTTCTAGCTCCACCTTTAAGTCCCAGGTGCTATGTACCTCAACAGAGAGGGGTAATGAATAAATGGGGTGGAATGGGGTGGACTGGAGTGGTTCTATTTGTACCATTTAGAGATGGGCATTTCAAGAAAAATTATTCTTCAAGTGTCACTGGGAACCATTTGACCATTCTTCAAAGATCTATAAAATATCTGGACTTCGCGATAAATCCAAACTACTACCACTTGTGAGCAGCAGGAGCTAGACGTTTCTACCATTTTGCCATTACTTTTTAGCAGTCTATTTAAACTTTCCTGCTCCCA
The DNA here is from genome assembly GCF_021292245.1 of Micropterus dolomieu. Lineage (NCBI taxonomy): Eukaryota > Metazoa > Chordata > Actinopteri > Centrarchiformes > Centrarchidae > Micropterus > Micropterus dolomieu. Next base: position 17,285,713 of record NC_060156.1, on the reverse strand, counting down.
TGTTACCTTCGTTTCACAAATTCTTAATCAGACGGTGATGTTAAGGTGTTACAACTGACTCGGGTTGGTGGGAGACTGTCTGGGCCCGTTGTAGCTGGTACTTACTGATGGTATTGATTATTATATCAATAAATATACTAAAAGATCAGCTACATACCAATTTGTAAACCATTTTATGTGTTTATATATGTATTATTCATTAAGTCAATGAAATGTATGAAAATTGGGACGTCTTCGAATCCGTGTTTTGTCTGACCAAAAGTCCAAAGCCAAGAGATATTCGGTTTACTACAATATATGATGCAAAAAACAGGCTACCCTCACATTTGAGAAACTGTCTCTAGTTCTGGTGACTGCTGAAGTATCCCTGTTTGGAAATCACTGCCCTAAGCAATAAGGGCATTATACTCCACACCATTTTCACACTGTTGATCTCTTCAAACAACGCAGTGTTTAGTTAAAGTCCAGCCTACTATTTACCAAGATAGCTACTGTAAGATCTATATGTATGCCACACTAGTGTAAAAAAAAATCTAGAAGGGGTTGGTCTTTCTAACCTCTTCAACTATCATATCATGCAACCAAATGAGAAGACAAAGGAGAAGTAATGTAAAGGCAGCGTGCTTCAACACATGTACAGTAACTTGGTTGAATGGTTTGCAAAACCCTGCTGTGGAACAATGCATAACACAAATAACCTGCCAAGAGAATTTTAAATAGGTACCTCATTAGCACTGTAATATGGGAAAGCTGGCTGAATACTACAGAGCCGTTAATGTGAGCAGAGAAATTCAACGTGAGACTGAGCAAAACTTAATTAGCACATCAACATTCTGCCCTGCTATCTATATTCTTTATCTTAAATGCAGAATACATCAAGACCACTTTTCCAAAGCTGGACCAGTCTAAATGAGCACTAAGCAGATTTTGGAACGGTTAGGATGCGTGGTCATGACAGATAATCATTCAATTTGTGGGAATTAATAATGAAACAACCTGAAGCTTCCTGGTTTAATGCAGACACAATATGAATATCCAAACAATTTAAAATACCTTTTATCACTAGCGTATTAAACTAACACAATCTGACCACAGATAATACAAACAGCAACATCGGACTGAGCCCGCAAATGAACAAAATACAGGATACAGAATAATTTGATGAACAGTAATGGGGCTAACACTACTCTCAGCTACTGTGGTATCTCTTGGGTGGTCATTAGCCAACCGTCTACAGGCTAAGTGGAAAACTCAATCTAACTAAATAAGAGTGAAGGTTTTAGGTAGGAATATTGAATGATGAGTCGGAGTATGCATTCACATATAAAATCACCACCTAGGAAGCGGATATTAGCATTAACTGATGTTTATTCATGTGGTGTGTATTTCTTGTAATAGCAAAACACTGAATTTTTTTCAGATTTTACCAGGGACCCTGACTTAACAGCATAACTTTTTATTTTATCTATTTGAAGAAAGCACATAATATTTTTATTTATTTATTTTTGCAAATGCCTCTATTTTCACAACATAATGTAGATTTAAAAACTGTCCAAAACTGTCTGGGGCATAAAACTGTCCATGAAATTCTGGCAAATGTTTACTGGTGATCTTAATAGTGGTCAACACATGAAAGTCATCAGGGACAACATGGCAATTTTTGTAGGTCATCCACAAATCATAAACTCCTCTGTGTCTACTTTTCCTGAAAGCCCCTTCTGTTGCAGATTATTTCATGAACCTACAAGGCAAATAATCTTGGCTCCTTAAATCTACCTATTGGTATTTCCCAAAACCAACAAATGTTTAGTATATATTCATGATTTAACCTGACAGGTTCCTATGTTATTTGTCTTAAAGAAACCCTGTTTTTTTTTTGTTTTTTTTCCAAAGACAGCCAAAATCTTTAGCCAAATGTATTTTTAATTTTACTACATTCATAATAAGTCATTCTTCTGGATTGCTCACTTTACTATAGATCACCAGAAACAAGTAGTTATCTGTTTTAAGCACACCACACAGCCCTGATTAGTTATGATTTTCTTCCTCCACAGTGAAAAAGCTTGTCTGACTGGAGCCTTCATGGAGGCCTTCTCAGTGCTTTGAGATGGCATGTCCTGAATTTATTACTGCGAATGATGCATTATTCATAAGAACTGTGTTTACATCAATGAATATTCATGAAGGAACTACAAGGCTGAAATGAGGGTGGAACTGTAAAACTAATTAAATGGGAAAAGTAGCCTAAGTGTGGGGATGACAGAATTATTCCTCATCTGTTCTTTAAGCAGCCCAGTTTAATAAGTTAATTATATATTTTTTAAGTAAGTGAGCCTATTTCCTGGCAGTGGATGCAATTTCACAAAATGCAAACACACACATCTTCATTTCTTATAGAACATCACGTAATGTCATGACTATGATGCAATATATCACATACCACACAATTGCTTGTTATGTGATACCATTGTTACTATGGGCAAAGTTACCCTGTGACTCTAATAACAATGCAAGCAGGGTACGAATTTTGTGTATTTGCATGAGAGAGAATACAATCTAAATCACAAGTAGGGCAGGAGACATGAAGCTGAATTGTGAGGTAAACAAACCAAGCAAAGAAGCACAACATGCATCTCTATTTAATGTGTTTTCACTTGCCAAGATACGCATGATGTCTTCATTAGCATGTACACAGAGTGCAAAATTAACGTTTTTGTCCACCAGTCAATGGCTAGTGAATGATCAAAGGGTACCAGCCACACAGTATATTACCACTGTTTTTTGGCTGGTGAGTGAAGTAAATCTATCAGCCATTTGCATATTTTATCAGCATTTGGCTGGTGACTGGGGCTAATTTTGGACCCTGCATTTACCCCTCAAAACTCACAACTGCGTAACCTCTATACTGCAAAGAATAAAAAAACGTTGCCCTAGCCAGCACAATCTATTTTCTGCCACACCTGATCTGTCACGCAGGTACCCATCTGACTATTATGACAACAGACTCTGGATTGGTACTCTTATAAAGAAACTACATGGCAACTTAACTATATGGAGTAAAAAAAGTGCCATCAAGCTGTGTCTTGCCCGACCATGAAACCTAGTGAATAGTAAGAATGCCCTGCCTGTTATTATTGTGGCCTTCCGGAAGTGGGCCTCATTGCCCCTCCCTGTGCCCGGGAGGGGGGATACACAGGTACAATCTTTGTATTCAGCACACACAGACTGGGTCAAACCTCCTGCAACAACTAAGGTCACAACAGATACAAACTAAGTTTTCAAAGAACAAGTCTGGAGCATTTAAAAGTTGTACAAATAAATGTAATATTCTAATTAGATGGATTAACAGTTCGCCCGACCTGATGCCAGACTAAATAAAAAAGTGCTCGACCCAACTTCAATCAAACTTAAACATTTGACTGCGCACGACAACTTAAACACAGCTAACGTTAAGTTACCCGCTAACGTTACAACCCCGTTTGTATTTTAGCTGAATTAAATAACCGCTAACGCAAAGTTAGCAACTAAACGGCTGGACCAAGTTAGAGAGGGTAGCTAGTTAGCCTCTCGCAAAACAGCCGCCTCGAGTTTGAATAGACGACCGTGTATTTTACTGTTGCTCCACAGTCAATATAATCACAACGTGCTGTGTTGACGTGCATTTATTGTGCCGCGCAGGATGAGCTCCAGCTTCTCGTCGGTTGGTGGAATATCTGCTGAAGTCCGCACTCTGGTCCAGGCAGGCCCGCATGAATAACACAACAGGCTGCTGTGGCTCCACTGCGCCGAGCACAAAAGGCTGAGGGGAAAATGCTCTGCTATAAAATCACGTCGAGCTGAAGTCCACCGAGCGGGCACTTTGTGTTTAACAAAAGCCATGTTTGTTACATTTACATTTATTCCCCTTAAAACAGCGCTTGGAAAAAAGAAACAAGCGCAGCCTCTGTCCGACTCGCCGAAAATGAATATGCAAACGTCTTTCAAAAGCTTCACGCCACAGTGTGCATCAACACAAAGCCAAGCGTTAGCAGGCGAGCTAACGCTAGCTGGCTAGCATCCTCATTTCAATCAAACTGCGTTAGTGATACATCTAAATATGTCATATATGAACCAGAGTCACGTCGGCGATTACTAATAAAATATGCTAAATTGTATTTGTCGACAGAGGTATGAATATGTAGCGGCGTACAGCCATCTAATCACACAAAGGGGGGAGGCATGTTTCCATGTAATTTGCCGTCGCACTGCAATAGCTCGTTTCCTCCTCTGTCAAATTACAGTTGGCTAGCTGTGTGTAAACTAAAACAGCGCTGAATATCATCCAGATCTGTTAGTCAATCTGCGTCTCATCTGTATTCCGTTTATCATAAATTGCGAGTAACACAGTTTGAATATGAGTATGAATATGTAAAATGCTGTAATCATTACCTGGTCCTGAACTCTCATCTTGACTCGCTGCTCCTCCGTCCGCCATTTTGAATATTTAACCCGAAATCCCAGCCCTGAGCCTGCCAGTGCTACACGCATACACACATACACACACGCGTGCGTGCACAGACACGCGCACACTCAGCAGGATCTGGGCAAAATAGAGACAGACGAGTGTGTGGGGGGTGTTGTTGTCTGTGGCTTATTTACATACTTAAATAATCAGCTAGGTTTTGTTAAACTGTGAATTTGGGTGGATCCCAAAGGTTACCAGGTTTACCATCAACAACAACAACAATAAAATAGCCCAAGTACTGAAACTGTTAGTTGAGCCCTGATTTCACTACTACTATTTATCATGCCACTTCTGTTAATACTTGAAATACTGTACATATCTACAGTCCTTATGTTCGGCCTATTTGTATCCATTAACTCTACCTGCACTCATTATTACTATTAGACTGCTATTTAATTCATCCCTTCTATTTGTCATTACATTTCTGTTTGCTATAAAATAATGTAAATATCTACACTTATATTAGATTTTATATTTAAATTTTAAATTTGTATATTTTATTATATTTCTACTTTATTGTCTTGACATGCAAGCTGAGCAATTGTGACAAAGGAATTTTCCCTTGGGGATCAATAAAATTATTTCTGATTCTGAATCTGATTTGGTCAAGTAAAGTCAAATCTATTTATATAACAGGACAAATTTGCCCCTTAAAGTTTGTTTGCAGACATCCTCAATCTTTAGAGACAAATAAATATATACAGGCCTAATGTGTCATAATTACCATCATCTTTATCTCTGACTCAGACCCAGACGTATAAAGATAGGAATAACGGCGGAGTTATGAGTAAGATTATTGTACCCAAAAATACTGCAGTATTACTCAACATGCATAAAAAACTGACTGGAGTTTTAGATCTGGCTGAAAATCTAAGTGCAGCAAAATGTTCCCCATTTTTGGTTTGACATTTTGATTAGATTAAAATACGTTTTATCTCCAGAACATTTTTAAAATCATATAGCCTACAGTACAAAGCATGAAGAAGCATTAGAATAATGTTATAGTAGCATGCTGTTGTCCTCTGTGTCTTGTTCATTACATTTTGTGTTATCCCCTGATGAAAATGACTTTTTATTTTATGTAGTTGGAGTTTGTCATCTCTGGTACTTTATTTATCACCGACTTCTTACTGCTAAAATATTTGCTTGGTTCAGTCTCCTAGATGTCCAGATACCATGTATCCTAATATATTTTAACATCCCTCCTAAAAATAAACAAAAAAGAAAGAGAAATTGTCAGATTTGTTGATGACCTTGCCATGACCAGAGAAAGGAAATTTCACTTCTCTTATATGTAGGGATGTGAAGTGGGGACACATTTCCGTTAATCTTAGCCACTTCCTGCATTTTGCACATTGATCTGATATTAATATACCAGGATCACCCAATAGATGACATCACCTTCCATGATTCGCTCACTCAGTGTGCAGATTAGTTAACACTTGAAACATGCATTTGTAAAGGATCGTACCAGTAGTTCTGCATGTTTTACCCTTATCCACAAGTCTTGATTACCAACTAGCTAACGGGGCAGTGAGTCCCACGCTCACCGAATCTCACTTGGTTGTTGTAACTTGATTAATTGCAGTTTTGCACCACGAACGTACTACAGCAACTGAAGCGGGCGATGCATTTTTACCTAATGATGTGGCCCTGTCTCAATTACAATATTGTTTTAATACTCATTACATGGTACATATTGAGTTTCTTCCCGTCTGCAGCAGGCCAAGGCTCCACACATTACATTAACGTATAGACTCCACATCTGTCTCAATGCATTATTACATTAACATACATCGTTTGAATTATTATCTCTGTACATTACACATATTCCTCATACTTCACACTATGAATTTTTGCAAATTCTTTGGACAATATTTTGCATATTCCTGCTGTCTGTAAAGCTCTTTCATAAAAACAGATACAGTACATTGTACATATTTTGTATGATGTTTGATTTGTCTTTACATTTTTCTGTTTTATATTTCTGTTTCTTTACTTTTGCAGTGCTTGCTTTTTATTTTTTAATATCTTTTGCTATGTATGCCTTGTATGTGCAAACTTGTCAGTAAACTTTATTCTTTAAATTGACCACACCAGTAAGTGGTTGCTTTTGGATTGGTTATGTACGTGGCTTCTCATTTATTAACATCCAAAAACAATAATCACCCAGGAGGCTTAGAGAATAATGCCTAGAGTTGTTTATGATGACGCTAATTTTTTGATTATGTTTTCATACTTTATTCAATTCACATGAACATATACCTCATTGTATGTATTGAGTCAAAGTGGTGGAAAGTAACATTTACTCAATCCTATCTAACTTTATTTATAAAGCACATTTAAAAACAACCAGGTTGACCAAAGTGCTTTACATTGACATGAATCAATACAAACCTATAAAAACATGAAACATGCACTCATCCCAGATTAAAAGCCAAAGAGTAAAAGTGAGTTTTATGCCACAATTTAAAAACTGGAAGGCTGGGGGGCCAGTCTGACACAAAGTCATTCATTCCACAGTCTCGGGGCTGAGAAAGCTCGATCCCCCCTGTTCTTGAGCCATGTTTGGGGACAACAAGAAGTGACTGGTTTGCGGACCTTAATGACCTTGAAAGCTTCAATAGATCACCAATATAGACTGGAGCCAGTCCATGGAGAATTTTAAGAACAAACGATAGAATCTTAAAATAAATCCTAAAATGAACTGGGAGCCAGTGAAGGGAGGCAAGAACTGGGGTGATGTGGTCACGCTTACAAGTTCCAGTGAGGAGACAAGCGGCAGCATTTTGAACCAGTTACTCAAGTACTATGCTTAAGTACATTTTTAATGTACTTGTACTTAACTTGACTAGATTAATTTTATGCAACTTTTACTTCGATTCCACTACAGTTGAGAAGGGAATACAGGGAAATCTTTCACATTTTTGATTCCACTATATTCATCTCATAGCTATAGCTATAATTACTAGTTGCTTTTCTTACTCTTCTTCTTTTTCTTTACTTACCTTTTTAAATTATATTAAGGCTTATGCATAATTGGACATGGTCGCTTTGAGTGACAGGAGGGTGCCCTCTCAGGTGGTTAGCCGCTAGGTGGTTCAGCAACCAGGCTTAATTCGGCCCGCCTCAGCTCCAGCTCTTTGCTCACCCCATTTTTCTGGATTAGCCAGAGTCAGGGACTGCCAAGATGGCGATGGCCTAAGCAGCTTTTTATTTTTGAATGAGCAGAGTTATGAAACAGAACTTTGTCTTCTTTTCAACCCCATTAATCATCTCAGGTTCGCTCAGATTTATCTCATGACCCTTTCGAGTGGGCCAGACCCTTAGGTTGGGAAACACTGGACTAAAGGCGACAGTTAACACTTACACATTGATGCATCAGTATTAACAATGTAATACTTTCATATATAATAATATATCAGTCATAGGGGCCTTTTGTCTGCACAACCAGTACTTTTACTTTTGACACTTTAAATAATTTGCTTATATTTCTGTACATTTGAACACAGGACTTTCACCTGTAATGGCGTATTTTATATTGGTACTTTTATGCAAGTAAAAAAACGTAATATTTCTTCCATCACTGTTTAAAAGAAACAATATAATTAGTGTGGAGAAAGTCATTATTGTCTTTTGCTTAGCTTTTTATGAAAACACCTTTTGATTTATCTATTCAGTTTATGGAGAGGGTAGTATGTCCCTTTTGCACATGTAGACATGTAGAAGATTCCTCTCGCTCTTTCATAGGCTGTCATAGGCTTAACATAATGACAGACTGAATACTTTACCACAGTTGACAAGCTGTCGGTCAACGTAGGACTGTGTCATTGTCCGGAGTCTAAAGTCTAAATCTGGAACCTCATACCCCCAAAGCCACTGAATGAAGGCACTATCTTGTTACCAATGTCATCTATCTCCTAATACACTGCAAGTCTTATAAAATTATCTTATTTTATAACCAAAGCATCAGTTAAGAGGTCTGGTTTCTAGTCACAACTTCTGCCTTTCATCTGGCTGTAATGGTTCAAACTGATATACCATAGCAGGTTAAAGCAACAGAATCAAAGGTCATTATTGATTAGATTTGCTCTTTTTGTATTGTTTGTGACATGAGAGATTTACAGATTAGTGATACACGATAATGTATTGAACACTTGCTGCTTTCCTGTCAGTCCAATACTGCAGCCTGCAGGTCAAACTGAGTACAACATCAGATGTCAATTTAAAATATACAGCAGGATATACACTCACCAGCCACTTTATTAGGTACACCTGTTAAATTGCTTGTTAACACAAATAGCTAATCAGTCAATAACATGGCACCAACTCAATACAATTAGGCATGCAGACGTGGTCAAGACAACTTGCTGAAGTTTAAACCGAGCACCAGAATGAAGAAAAAGGGGATTTAAATGACTCTGAACATGGCATGGTTGTTGGTGCTAGACAGGCTGGTCTGAGTATTTCAGAAACTGCTGATCTACTGGGATTTTCACGCACAACCATCTCTAGGGTTTACAGAAAATGGTCCGAAAAAGAGAAAAGATCCAGTGAGCGGCAGCTGTGTGGACAAAAGTGTATTGTTGAGGTCAGTGTTAGGCTGGGCTGTCTAGGAGCAGACACGGAGGCACGGTTAGAAACAGGTACAGAGGTTTTATTGAACAATAGGTAAGAAAGGTCCTTTTAAATCCTCTGTGAGACTGGGGCTGAATACGGGCAGACAGGCAAGAGGCTGGTCCAAAAAAATTATTCGGCTCAGGCCAGGCTGGGCTTTCAGAACTGAATTGGGTATCTGGAGCAGGAGCAAAAACATGCAAAGTCAGACAAGGATCAAAACAAGAGATTCAAAAGCAGACTAAAGCTGGCCATAGCAAGTGTTACCACTTGGGTGAACGGACGATCTGGCAGAGACTGGTTGAAAAGCCAGGGTTTAAAACAGGAGAGGTCATTGCAGAATCTGCTTCAAGTGAGTAGGAAGCCACAGGTATCCTAATGAGGAGAGAGAGAACCAAGAGCGTCATGCCCCCATAACACAGGACAGACAGATGACAAAACAAAAACACAAGGGAGAGGGAAAACAGACAGAACACACTAGGACAGGGGAGGCAGCAAGCCAAATCACGACAGTCACAGGTCAGAGGAGAATGTGCAGACTGGTAAGAGTTAACAGAAAGGCAAGAGTAACTCAAATAACTCAATAAGCAGATGGGCTACAGCAGCAGAATACCACACCGGGTGCCACTCCTGTCAGCTAAGAACAGGAAACTGAGGCTACAATTCCCACAGGTTCACCAAAATTACAAAAAATGATTGGAAAAACGTTACCTGGCCTAAGGAGTCACGATTTCAGCGGTGACATTCAGATGGTAGAATTTGGCGTAAACAACATGAAAGCATGGATCCATCCTGTCTTGTATCAATGGTTCAGTCTGGTGGTGGTGTAATGGTGTGGGGGATATTTTCTTGGCACAATTTAGGTCCCTTAGTACTAAGTTCACCGTACTCCAGTGGCCTTCACAGTCACCAGATCTCAATCCAATAGAGCACCTTTGGGATGTGGTGGAACGGGAGATTCGCATCATAGATGTGCAGCCAACAAATGTGCAGCAACTGTGTGATGCTATCATGTCAATATGGACCAAAGTCTCTGAGGAATGTTGTTGTTTTAACACCTTGTTGAAAGTATGCCACGAAAAATTAAGGCAGATCAGAAGGCAAAAGGAGGTCCAACCCAGTTCTAGCAAGGTGTACCTAATAAAGTGGCCGGTGAGTATATTTTTCTGGGAAGGTGTTGAGGTGAAACTGTTGAGCTAAAGAGAGAATTTAGTTACTGACTTTGATCAGTTAAATTATATTTTTCAGATAGGTGTTATCTGTCTTTCAATGAAGAGTCTGTTTTCCGTCTTTATATGTTATATTTTATTATTTAAGCCATTCTTCTTGTTCAGCCCCGCCACCCTCGCCCATCGCATTTATTTCTTTAATCAAAGAGAAAACTGATCAATGATTGGCCCTCAGGTGACATGTGACCTATTGCTGTTGACTTACTACCTGGAAGAGTCAACTTCTCCATACCTGGTTGTTCACTGTGAAGGTTAGGCGGGCACTCGCTCTTGGGCTGAGAGCATCAATTTCAGATATTTTAAAGGCTGAACATTTTTATCCTCTTTTAGCAATGACAAAACACAGGAGGCTTGGATGGCAAAAAATATTTCTGATACTCACAGGTAAGCTTTATGCTTGTATTTCTTCTATTTTCTACAAAGTACTACCACACCTTTGTGGTATAATCACCAGTGTTAATCATTAATCCAACTTCTTGCTACTCAACCGGAAGTAGGATTATGTTTTACTCATAAAAGACCTGTAGGTGAAAACGTTTACTCAGTTTGCCTTAAAAGAAACATATTGTATATTATATATAGTTGTACAAACATTTTGTAGATGAAGTTGGTCATATTTAATCTGTTAATCAGTTTAACTATGTCTCCCAATACCACATTACATAAGTTGATGTTAATACTTTTGGAAAAACACCAAATAATTGACTATGACCGGGAAAGAGATTGATATCTGTTATTATGTATTTCTTTTTTATTTTAGCACTTCCCTGCTGCTGGAGTATGCAGGTTTCTATTCCAGAGAGAGAATATGAGGTTGCAAGCGGGGGTGACATTACCTTGACATGTTCCTTCGTCCCAGCCAGACCAGACTTCAAAGCACTCGTCCTCACATGGGAAGCTTACCCTTACAACATCAATGATGCAATTGTGAGAGCTTTAACTATAGCTGCATGCACAATGTGTGGTTAAAACATCTTCTTAATACAGCATACTGTGCAAAAAAGTCAACTCCTCCATATTTGGAGAACAAACTTGAGTGTCATGGGGTGTGACATATGTGGGTGTTTACCAGAAAGGGAGGTCAAAAGCAGCTCAAATGCAGATCTTTTGTTTTAACAAACAAAAGATTTGAGGAAGTGTATGATCCAGCATTTTTGGAGCTCTCTGATGATTTGATTATTTTAAATCTGTCCCCCAACTTTATTTTAGGAGTACCCATTTAATATCCCTTCAGTAACATTTCCATTCATATTTCTATTATGTGTAGCTTCCAATTTATTAACATCTTCAATCTTATAGTTACACAGAAAAAATCACTGTGTTAAAAATTTACCCTATGTGGGCCAATGCAGCACAGACACAATAATGGGTTAACTTTACCTGTCGCTAAAAAAACACCCAACACAAGGAGTTGTTTGTTCCATGAGCACTGGGTCAAAACAACCCATTGGTACTGGGTAAAATTAACCCATTACTGTGGTGTTACATTGACCCACACTGGGAAAATTTTATCCTGATGTTTATAACAATATAGATTATATTCATTTCAAGACTGCACCATTGTCATATCTTAAAATGAATGACTCACTGTAGTGAGTAACAGTTTCTGTAAGGAGGTGTCCTATGCTTTTACTGAATGTGATACTTGATAAGTTCCAAATTTACACCATACAAGTTCCTCCCTATGTAGTGGTTTTGACCTTTGTCCAGTGGACAATGATTAAGTGAGTCAGTCAAGATGGCTTCCTGCTCATAACCCACCATGCACACAGGGCCTATCAGATGAAAATGAAAATGAAGAATGAGTGTAATAATCTTTAGTTGATACAGGGCAACTAAAGATTATCAACATTATTGATTAATATCCAGATTATTTTCTTTATTAGTAAAATGTTTTTAAAAATAGTTTTAGTATTTTAAAAAAAATGCATATGACAAGTTGCAAGTCTAAAGTGAAGTCATCAAACTGCTAACTAAATGACGGGCCATAAACTTAAGATATTCAATTTACTATCATATAGGATGTTTAAAAGCAGTGTATCTTTACAATTGACAGGGTGAAAGTGGGGAAAGTTTGGCATTTTCATTTGAAAAATTACTTTTTCTTTGACAATTATTAAAATAGTAGCAGACTATTTTTCTGTTGATGGTGTAATCTATTGATAACATTTTATTTATACAACCCAAAATCAAACATTTGCACCACAGGTCTTTACTTTGTGTACAATGACACTCCAAAGTTATCAATCTTAAATAAAGGAATAATTATTAAATGATTAATCCCATGAATAAACTGAGGAAAATGTATAAATTAAAGAATTTGTGAAATACTTTAAGAAAATATTTAAACTGAATTCATTATTATAAAATGTTATTTAATCATTTGTTGAAATTATTCCTATTATTACCGAGTTTTACAGGAATTTCATGTCATTTTTATTTCAAAATATCCTTTTTCAGAAGTCTGCTATTATTTCATAATGGCATTTATCCCGATGAAACTTGTATTTCATGACACTATTTATTTCACTTTTCATAATGGTACATTTTATTTTTATAAATGTCACTTTTCATGACAGGGGTAATTACCTTTTAGCCAATCATATACCACCTGCCTCTCTTAGATAGCTCAACAACTATTGCCAGAATTAGCCTGTTAGTTCCTGTTAGCTAGAGCAACAACCTCAAAGTAATTTTGAACTATAAAAATGTAAAAGTGCTGTTATTTTGGAAATGAATGAAGAAATAACATTTCATATTAAGTACAATTATTTCACAAATTCTTGACAAATTAATTTATTTTACGCAATTTATTCATATCATTATTAATTTGACAATGTTTTTTATTATTTTAATAACAATGAACATTGAACATTGAACTATTTGGAGTTCCATACTGAACAGCATACAATACCCTCTATACTTTAACTTTACATAATGTCATGGTGAACTACGCCACCACATTTATTATGATACTGCTGAATACTGAGCCAGCATTATTATGATATTGTAATATTATATCATGTGGAGCAGAGATCTCTGTAAAATATGTTTGTGTTTATTTTTTCAGAAATCCGTTGCCACCTACTTTTTAAACAATCCAGTTGACATTGCACCTGCTTATGAAGGCAGAGCCTTTATGGAGGTTGACATCGTCAGACAAGTGAGCACACTCCGCTTAACAAAGGTGACCGTACAGGACAGCCGCCGTTACCGATGCAGTGTTAAGGTCCCCAATGATGATGAGGGAACAACAGCTGCCACCACTTCCCTTTTGGTCCTGGGTGAGAATTAACCACTGACATGCAAGTCTAGTTATCTGTCTATTATATTTATATGTTGTGTCTACATGAAGATGTAAAATCAATTCTGTATTTAATGTAGTGGTCTTGTGATAAAGTGACGTTAACTTTCCATGTTAAAGTATTTGTTTTCTTTAAGTGGCTCCCTCTACGCCAATTTGCAAGATTCAGGGAAAAGCAGAGTACTTTCAAAACATCACCCTCACCTGCCTGTCTGAGGAGGGATCCCCAAAACCTGTGTCTGAATGGAGGAGCTACAGTGTGGACAATACTCCCAGAACATTTCCACCTAAGACAACCGAAAGTATGCATTTCATTCCATGTGTTACTTTGAAGCACACATCTTTGGCAGGCTACGGACAGTTTGTTTCTCATCATCAGTGTCAATGTAAAGAATGGCAAAGCAGCCCATCATCTAAGCATTGTTTATCCTCATTTTTGTCATTGTGTTGCAGCGGATGGAGCTCTATCTCTCTTCAATATTTCAAGAGAAATGTCTGGGTTCTACATTTGCACATCAACAAATCGAATTGGTTCTGCCAGCTGTAACATTACCTTAGCCGTGATGCCTGGTAAGTGTTGTAAAAGGATTTACCTTCTTACCTGTTCATGATTAAACCACAGAGAATTGCCACACAATACTCCATTTCACCTCCGATACTCTGAGCTTTTTAGTCACCTTTAGTTGATGTGGCAAATTCCACTCTCTTGTTTCCAAATGCCAGATGTTTTTCTAAGAAGTTGGTGGAGACCAAAACAGAGCTTAAAGGAGACAGGTGGAAAGACACACAGTGCTAATTTTGCTCTGTGTCTGCTGGATATGTTAATGGTCAATTACCTATTTACTAAACACCTCCCCAAACAGGAGTTGTCATGGCTTAGTAACTGCAACTAAGCAGGTCAGGTCTGTCAAGCTTTGCTTTCTCCACATGTTAAAGCAGTATAGATGGAGCTGTAGTAAGGATTATTCTTGGTATCTGTTTTTGTTTTTTGCTTATCCAAACCAAAAATACAACAGTAAAAGTCTAAAGAATTGATTAAACTGTGTGTTTGTTGAGGCAAGTTAGTGTGTCCAGTTAACTAGCTTACTAGCTACAGTAGTGATGCTAATATAGCACTACTTCCAAAGCCAAGCAACATATCATTAGCTAACTACATAATTTTGTGGGATCATAAATTAGATTAGAAAAAGCACCAATATAGGACTAGAACGTCCCCTTTATAGTCAGTCGGACACAGCGTTTCAACCTATTCATGGATCTTTCAATAATTAGACAGCTAGAACCCATTGTTAAAGAAAAATGACTAAGAACTTGATGAAAATGAAAATGGCCAACAAGTCCTTCAACCTAATCAGCAACATAGGTCGTTTGTCAGTGCCTCCCAAAATGACACATATCAGCGTTAACCACTTTATGTAAGTCATGTGACCTTAAACATTGAAATTGTAGCAGTTTGGTTAAGTTTGGTCAACAAAAACTACTTGGTTAGGTTAAGGAAAACATTGTGGTTTGGGTTAAAGTAAGTAAATAACGTAAGTCATGGGATGGAAGTTTGAACCGGTATTTAAGTTGAAACTTAAAATATCTCAACATTTACTTGGTTTCAAATGGGACTGAAACCTGATCTCCTGAAGTCCACGGTTTGACCCATACGACCTCCTTACACGACCACTAGAGGTCGCTGCCACAATAAATGTAAATATGGGTTGTAATAGCGTGCTGCACAAATGACCAATATTGTTATTTTTCCAGTGAGGACAATGTCAGAACGGCATATGTCCCATGCAAGAGTGGAAAGGCGCCCCTACCGGCGTAGTCTGTTAAAACAGTTTGCTAACACATTCACCATTGAGGTACTATGTTGAGGTTGGTTTGCCACTGCCCCCTAGATAAGTTTTATGGAATTTTCTATCCCATTTCATATTATTCCTCAGTAATGACATTTTTATTATGTAACATTGTCAAGATCTTTAACCTTAACCTTAAAGATCTTGATTTAAATTTAGTTTACTCATTATAATTCATGTTAGAAATAAGTGTGATCTTTCTCCCTCAAAACAAATTTGCTTATGAAAAACAGTTCAAAATGGCTAACAAAGCCATAAATGCTGTCCGAAAAGGTAGCAAGTGTAGTGTGAAAACCCCTTATCTCTTTTATCCCCAGGCAGCATGAACGTTGGGTCTACTGCAGCTATAATTGGAGGAGTCCTCGCAGGTGTTGTAGTCCTGGGGATTCTCATCTTCTGTTGCTGCTGTAAAAAGGGCAAAAAGGAAAAGTATGCTGAAGGGTATGTATGGTATGACCTGTGTGGCTCTGCCATTGTAAACTACCACCAACATTTATGTTCATGTATTGTTTGTTATTAACACTAAGTGGTGTTTACAGGTGCTTTAATTAATTCATCCTACCTCCCAGGCTAACTGTTTTCTCTTTCTTGTGTTTATTTTGTTCCTGTTTGCCTTTTAGTTCCCCCGGAGAAGTGGAGTTTTATGACGACAATGCTCCTGAAGCTGAGCAGTACTGGGACGACAAGTCAAACAGCAAGACAAAGCAGTTCGACCAGCATGAAGAGAAAAACATTGTTCCTCAAAACAGCTCCAGTATAACAGCTGGACATAAGTTTGAGGAGGACCAACACAGTTATATTAGTGGTAAAGAAAAGTATGATGGTAAGGACAGTGATATTGAGTCTCAACATGACCAGGACGACCAGCGTGATCTCCGTCGTGGAAGCCGTGATCGTCTTGATGATCAACGTGACCGTTATGGCGGCAGTCGTGATCGCCTTGACGATAAACGTGACCGTTATGGCGGCAGTCGTGATCGCCTTGACGATAAACGTGACCGTTATGGAGGCAGTCGTGATAGGCTTGACGATCAACGTGACCGTTATGGCGACAGTCGTGACAGGCTTGACGATCAACGTGACCGTTATGGTGGAAGTCGTGATAGGCTTGACGATCAACGTGACCGTTATGGCGACAGTCGTGACAGGCTTGACGATCAACGTGACCGTTATGGTGGCAGTCGTGACAGGCTTGATGAGCAATGCCAACGCTACGGTGGCAGTCGTGACAGGCTTGATGAGCAACGCGGACGCTACGGTGGCAGTCGTGACAGGCTTGATGAGCAACGCGGACGCTACGGTGGCAGTCGTGACAGGCTTGATGAGCAACGCGAACGCTACGGTGGCAGTCGTGATCGCCTTGAAGACCACAGCAATCGCTAACGCAACAGTCGTGATAATCTTCTGAACTCAGTAATAACTATGGTGGCAGCCGTGATCGCCTCAATTACACAGACGATGAATACAGAAACTGATATGAATAACCTTGTGTTACTGAATGTTTCCTAAAAATCTTTTTGTTTTCATTTTTTTCATGCACTTAAAGTTATTGTACTGGGTTTTTGGATTGGCTTAGTGTCTGGTCTCGTTATAAAGAGACACAGCAAAATTAATTTGTGTATCCTTGAAAATGCCCTAAAAGATATTAAAGGTATTTAAACAGTAACATGGGGAACATGGGAAATTAGAAATGAAGTCTTGTCTCTAATATAAGCCTGTCCCACATAAAGGTCTGGTTCTCCCTCCTGCTGAGGTCAATAAAGGCCACTGTTTGAGAACTAGTGGTGTGACTGTCTACTAAAGTACTGCAGTTGATCTAGCTGGACTTATTTCGCTCCACTAAATGAATCCACTAATGCCAATGATTTAATTAAAGTGATTTTTTGTCTGAAACTGTGGTAATTAATGCTGGTCTGAAAAGGAGTTGAGAAATACACCAGGCAACCTTCCTGTAACACTAAATAGGCTTCAACCAAACCAAGTCAAATTAGTAACTACTCACTCTGCCTGTGTTTAAATTGTCATCCATTTTTAATGTTTGTAGTTGTAGATAAATTTCACCAGTAAACTGGTAACCTTTGGTTGTAGCTGCCCCTAACCTGTGGAACAACTTGCCATTCCCCATCAGAACTGCCCCAAATCTCAAATGCTTTAAATCATTGTTAAAATCACATCTCTTTTCTTTGGCATTTCCTTCGAGTTAAGGCAGTTATTATCCTAGGCGATTTTATTATCATTATATATCATATAGTCTATTATATAATAAATATATAAAGTACTATAAATTCTAATTAATGTTTTATTGCTGTAAATTTACTTTGTAATTACTGTTTTATTGTTGTATGTTTACCCTATCAAGCACCAACCTTGGTTGTTTTAAGTGTGCTTTATAAAAAAAAGTTGATATTGATATATTAACATAGTGTACATTCTATGGTTACCTGAAAATCCTTAGGTGGCTAAAATGTTTATTAAAAACTGTGTTTGAGATGTCCTGATGAATGGACAGTTAATTGTAATCAGTTATATTCTATGGTCAAAGTATTAACAAACTGAAGAACTTCCTCTCAACATCAATGTATATTAATGTTCTGTGCATAAACTAGGACTGTTTGATCAGTTCTCACCATTCAGAGCAGAACTTTAGACCATACTGATAACTCTGGATGCTCCAACTTTTGATGGGACATTTTCAAATATCTACCATGGAGACCAATAAAATAAATAATAATAATTAAAATCTATACCAATAGTTTTGTCAGGTTGAAATCAGAATATGTAAGCTTTCTGATTCATTTGTATTTGATGTAAATAACGTAATGTTACCTGCATGATAAAATCAGCTAAAATCTTTTTAAATCCCTCTTAGCACTGATATTGTTTTAACATGAAAACTTGCCTTTACCTGAATCTTAATAAATGTAAGCTGGTCATGAAACACACTCCGATCATTAATACATTTATAGCTCACATATTCAGGTCAGCTGTCTACTGCAGTAATTTGGTAATTTGGACACAGTTATATTCTTTTGAAATTCCACTATATAATTTGTATATTTAACCTGTAATTTGTTGCTAAAACTAAGAGTGCCTCAGCTGCACCTTAACCAGATTTACATCTAGTTTAAAACTTATTTTTAATGTGTGTGGGAAAACCTGTTTGTATATGTTAATGTATTTTTGCTTTGGCATTTCTTTAATTTGGGGTGAAAGTATATGATTGATTTTTTTTTTTTTTTACTTAAAGTGATCATTTGTAACATCTGTGCAACTTTTTATTCGTGTTTTTGTGTGATAAATGATTTCCCCTGGAATGTAAGAACTGCATTGTTTTGATATGAACATCGTATAAAGAAAGGGGGTCAAAAGTTGGTCTGTTGTGTTTAGTGAAATTCCTCAAAACTCAAAGTCAAGTCTGACCTGGTTTTACCACCGAGCTGCCCCCCCTCTCCTTCCTCCACACCGGGCAGACCTCTCCACTATGTCCCGGTAGCCACTGCTGCTACACCCACTGCAGAAAATTATTATTAGACTCCAGGACATAAACTAATGAAACAATAACTTTAACTGTAAGTTTTATGGAGACAGTAGCAGAGGAGTAGTCGGTGTTTCAGAGGTTTCAGAGCAGTTTTCGTGCCGGGACTCACCTCTGTGTGAAGTGGTACAGTCCCGTTAGTCGCAGGCTGTTTGTGCAGTTAGCAGCAGCAGCAGCAGCAGTTAGCGGACAAGAGAATCACCAACATGCAGATAAACTGCGCTTTACTATAAAACGGACTCTATAATGAACTTTTACCGGCTGGTTATTATACTGGGAGCATCAGGTAAGTGTTATTTCCTTCACTAAAACATGTCTTCTTCGCTTGTTTTTTTTTTTTACGACAACAGCGCAACAGGTTGATCTTATATAAAATGTAACGCTACTATAACTTCCAGACTTATTTGTAGGTTACGTATTAGATTTCATGAAGTGCTTTTATATTTCATTTGGGTGAATTAAGCAAGATGGATATGTCATAGTGATGAATTCCCCTATTTGAAACGAATTGATTAAACAAGAGGAGGTTTATGGGAAAACCCTAATAATCCTTCCTGGATTTATAGAGTGGTTCTCAATTTTTTGTTAACTTTACTTTACTTTATACTTTATCTCCTCAGATATGATAATAATATCCTCTAGGGGCTTACAGTTTTGCTGTTACAGACCTATGTGTAAAGTAGTGCAGTGTACAATATTATAAGCATAATTGTGCATTTTGAAATACAGTGTTTAATGTTGGACCTTTAAAGGGTACAATATACCAATGGAGAGCTGCAACTATTAGGCGATTAATCGATAATCAAAAAATTAATCTTCAGTTATTTTATATAATTTATTCATCCTTTTAGTCATTTCAATCAAAAATGTCAAAGGTCCCCTGGTCAAATGTGAGAGATTCTATGGTTTTTTTTGTAAGTTATAAATATAAACTGAATATCTTTGAGTTTTAGACTGCTGATCCAATGAAGCAAGTTGTTTAAACACCACCCTGGGCTGTGGGAAGTTATAACCAGCATTTTAAACAATTTTCTGAAATGTTGCAGACAAAAAAATGAATGGATTGCTCAAAATATAATTGGCAGATTACATTAAAAATGAAAATAAATGTTAGTTGCAGCCCTGTACTACACCTATACTATAATTTATAACATTAAAACTACATTTGGAAACCACAAAGTGCTCATCAGGTGTCAAGAGCTGAAAATGTACCTGCCATAGGACAAATGCTCATTTCACTTATCACAAAGTTTCTGAGTGTGAAATCCTTTATCAAACATGGACACTATATTTAGTTTTATCAGGCTTTTTTGTTGTAGGCTAATAATGAGTCAAAGTGAAGGAATGTTCAGCACAGTAAAAGCAGGAAATGCGACTGCTTCGGAGAGGAAACAGTCTGAACGTGTTCAGGAAACATGCACCGGCCAGCGGCAGAGCTTCGACCTGGAATACATTTGTGGCCACATACTGTTTTAAAAGGCAGTGTAATCTTAACAACAGACCTTCAGTCTGTGTACAGGTGGCTGGGGAGACTGTCTGCTGCCTCTGTAACCTGTTCATTAGCCACACCTGACATAAACTTCTTATAAACAATAGTTAACAGTCACTATGCAGTCAGCAGATTCTCTGCTTGTTTATCCGAGCCTCATCTCACCTCCTACTGATTGCATTCATGGAGTAACGGTTTGGTTTAAATCTCTAGCAGTTAATTGGTCTGTTCGCACTCAGCTGGACGAGGCCAGATACTCCCATTGGTCGGGAGCCTGTGACCTCCTCCCCCCTCTCAGCTCCTCAAGTGGGATTTTCAGCACAGCCCTAACAATGGACTGGTCCATAAAAAAAAGAAACAAAGGGAAGACCAGGGCTCGTTCGTGGGAGGAATTTAGGAGCTGGGTCACCCCTCCTTTTGTGCTCTTATCCTGTAAAAATCATTTGGCTTCATCACCACCATCGCTGTGCTTAGAAATGTGCAGATAAAGTATAGTTTCTTATCGGGGAAAGAAGAAAGCTTATGATGCTCATCTGACCGGACTTTGGTTTTACTTCATGAATCATTAACGCACTACATTGAAACCTGAGCTGAAATGATTAGTTAATTAATCGAGTAGTCAACAGACAGAGAAACAACTGGCAGCAATTTTGATAATCCATTATTAGTTTCAGTAATTTTTCCAGCTTCTCACATGTGAGGATTGGCTGCTTTTGTCTGTTTCATATGATTGTAAACTGAAAATCCTTGAGGTTTGGACCGTTAATCGGACAAAACATCTGAACATTTCACCTGGGAGAAATTGCGATCGCCTTTTTTCACTTTTGTCCAACATTTCATAGACTAAATGCTTAAGCAATTGCCTAAAATGGATTAAAAATAACTCTTAGTTGTAGCTGTAATGGTGGCCTGGAAATAAAACAACAGATGCAAGGCTGGTGAACTTGCTTTTTTTTTGATTTCCTGTCTTCTGAGAAATGTTTAGAGTGAGTTCCTGCCCCGCCTAGACTTAACATGACCAGCAGAAAGCACCCACGAGCGTCCGACTTCTCCATCTACTCCCTCTGTGATGACAACCCCCTGCCTCTCCAAAGGCCTCCCCCCCTCCG
>NC_060156.1:17246567-17264059 GCF_021292245.1 Micropterus dolomieu | reverse complement strand
GCCCCCCCCCTCCCCCCCCCCCCCCCCCCCCCTCTGCACACACAGTGGAATTTAACCTTCCTGACCCCGGTACTGAGCAACAGAGGAGCCCCCCTCCACACACCTTATCTTGATGTGAAGTGTAATATCTCCCAGGTGTAGTCCTCCACACTCGTGAATCATCCACACAGACAAAGAAGAGGCACAGCTGTTACTTCTGTCATCAGGATGTCATCTGCATCGTTTTCCTGTCTTTAAACTGTTTTTGTCAGTTTATTACACTCAACTATAACTAATGTAGCAACAGTCCTGCAGTAGTTTGACTAAATCAAACTTGAGCTGAGACGATAAGTTGATTAATATATTAGTCAATCGACAGAAAATTAATCTATCTTCTGACATTATAGTTATTAGTGTTAATTGATTAATCAAAACAAAATTATTTGCACATTAAGCGATTGTGAGAGAAATTATTCAATGCAGCCTTCAACCCAGTGTTTTTCCCATCTAATGGTCGTACTGGGTGAGATCCTCCTCTTTGGGGTGTAAACTGAGAGAATAGACTCTGTGAAGGTCCATGATTTTGATTACTGTGGGTGAAAAAGGCAAAACCTGTACTTCTCCATGCTGATATGTGGTGTTTTAAGTTTTCTGTACACATTTTTTTTCTTACAGTAACATTTGCATGGCTCTCTGAATAGTCAGCGAGCAACGTTTTCATTTTTACTTATTCACATTTTCTTTCTTTGTTTTGTTTTTGTCCAGTGTGTGATGGGGTGCATGTCACAGTGCGGCAGGAGCAGCAGTTTGCGATGCTCTTCCAGTCCGTGGTCCTCCCGTGTCAGTACCAAACGGCCTCAACTCAGATCCCCGTGGTGCAGTGGTGGTACAAGTCCTACTGTCGAGACCGCACACGAGAGTCCTTCACTGTGCCGCAGAGTCTGGGCGTCCATGCCTCTGAGCTGGGCGCCACGTCTCACCTGGAGTGCTCCGACAGCAGCCGCACAGTTCGGGTTGTGGCCTCGGCGCAGGGAGCGTCCATGACGCTGGCTGAGCACTACAAAGGCAGAGACATCGCCATCATAAACAGTAACGTCATAATTTTTATCCTAACGTTGCTGCAGCTGTTTCACCACTGCCCTTAGGAATCAGTGTTTCCTGCTCTCTAAACCTCTTTTGTCTTTGTCTCACAATAGAGTAGGCACCAGACACACAATCACAACTCCCTGCTCTCACTCCTATTCATGTATGACTCCTCGTAAAAGCTTATCAAGACAAAACACCTGTCTTCTATCCAAATGTGTCAGTGGAACGTATCATGTTCAACAAACCCCTTCTGTCATTCAAAAGAGTCTAAAAAAGGAGTCACTGGCACAATAATAATAGTATTTTTGTAAACGCTGAATTTAGTTTTGTCTGTGCGGATGATAAAAACTGTTAAATGCTTAGATAGCTAAGGTCAATTGTTGTAAAGTGTCAAGTTACAGGTGTGTTTATTAGGACTGCATATAAAACCTGAACCAAAAATGGTTCATAGCAGGGAGCACTGAATGTGTCAAGTACAGAAAGCTGGCATCAAATACCTGATCAGATTTGTAATCTTGTTTGTACAGGTGTCGCTGTACAGACTTTTATTGTTTGAAACATTTGGCTTATTTTGTTAAATGTCAGAAAGGGTTATATACAAAGGCATTATCTTACTTTTAAAAAGTATTCATTCTGATATCAGAACCGAAACTCGGAGATCAAATCAGCGCTAATATTGAAACATTTTCAAACAAAACTTAGCCGTAGTATTCATACATATCTGCACAGGTGACAAAAACTGTTATAAATTTATGTCAGAAGTGTCAGAAACCAAGTCATTATAGTCAGGTTGTTTTCAATGTCAATCAATTTGAATTCACAAAACACTGACCTCCTTTGTGAACAGGATCTGACCTCTTGCAGCACATATTAACCCTGTTTCCTGTCTCTGTGCAGAAGCAGACCTGCGTATTGGGAAGCTGCAGTGGGGCGACAGTGGAGTGTACTTCTGTAAAGTTATCATTTCTGATGATCTGGAGGGGAAGAATGAGGCCCATCTGGAGTTACTGGTGCTTGGTAAGCCTACGTGTCATTTTCTTCATTAAAGTAATGATGTAAAGAGTCAAAACAAACTTTGAGCCTTAACACGATTGGCTGGCTTGTTTGTTTGTCTGGTTTCACATTAAGCTCAGTGAAGTTTTTTTCTATATGAAATGGTCTCTTTGTGCCAAAGTATCTTTACGGTTGTTTCCACTGAGACAGCCAAATGGGGTTAGCTCCTTAACATGGTTTAGCCAATGGCTTAGTTTGCAGGGTTGACATGGACTTGGCCTGGACTGTCTTTTAGGTACATACTAAGTTAGACAGATGCTATGTCATGATTGTACAGCTTCAAAAACTGTATAGGATCACATGTTCAGCTGGACCAAGGTTTGTGTGTGATCATTTGTTGCTAATTAACGATTAAACAAGGCTCCTCGAACCTACCAATATATTTCAGTGCTGAATGTCAGAGATTGATCATTGAGTATGTCCATCTAGTGAGGGAAATGTTGGAGACTGTTGTTGCCAAAGCTGCTTCTTAAGCTGTTACCATGGTGTTTTTAAGAGGATGGAGCATGTTGAGGTTTGCTGCTGGTGTAGACATGAAGAGTAAGACGCAGAAAAGAGGGCAGAACCAGGCTCTCAGCACAGTGTGATTTGAAAGTTACCCAAAATGATTTTCTTCCCTTAACTTTGACTAACCAGATGTGCTTGTAGTATTAACGTCTGCTCATTCATACAGCCCCCCTCCACTGAGCACTAATCTGATTATAATCAGTTTGTAGGAGAAGGAGGGGGAGGGACTACGCTGGGATTGGGCACTAGATTTTTTTGTTAGCTTTGCCACGTTGCAATGAAGAATTAAAAAGTGTGTAAAACCACTTTATTTCTAGGTTGCTATTTAAGATCTCTACTAAGATCTCTACTCTACTTAAGATCTCTACTTTATATACCAAAATCCAATGTAATAGTTTGACATTTTGGGAAATATGCTTTCTTGCTTTCTTGCAGAGGATTTGATGATAAGATTGATACCACTCTCATATCTGTAGGTTCAATATCAAGCTAGCAGGCAGTTAGCTTAGCATAGCAATAAAGACTTAAAACAGCTAGCCTGGCTCTGTCCAAAAGTAATAAAATACACCTACCTGCACCTCTAAACTCACTGATTAATGTGTTTCATCTTATGTGTTTAAACTGTAAATAGTCTGCACATACCCTCCCGCAACAGCACAAATTGTTAAAATCAAGACCTATTATGCTGGCTCCGCTTTCTTCCCTCGCTCATTTAACTCTCAGTAAGAAAGCGAATGAGCTATTTTCCAAAATGTCAAAGTATTCCTTTGAGCAAGAAGTTGTGATGTTTATTCTCTCACCATCTCCCTAATCTCTGGTTTAATTTTTCTTTGACGCTCACTCCCTTCGCTCTCCCTCTTGTCTTGCAAAATCTTCTCATGTGCTCAGACTCCATTACTCATTCCTGCATCTCTCCCTACCTCCCTCCCTCTCAGGGCTGCATAACTCCTCTCCTCTCTCAGGTTACTCAGTGTCACTGAGCTTCATGGTATGTAGATGAGTGTGCAAGGGAACCAACATTACTTTCTTTTCAGGTGGGAAGGGTACGCTGTTTTTTCCTCTCCTCCATAGTAACAGTCTACTTGACACACTCTGGAGCCAGTGGGTGTTTAGTCTTTCCCTGCAGTCAGACAGACCAGACTGCTCTTTACTGTAATTATAGTCCTCTGGCATCTCACCATCAACACATACTGAATACATAACATACATAACTGCAGTTGTGTCTCGGTCTCGGCACACCTGTTGGAACACTTTTATTTTTCTGTAGAGTTTTCTAGCTGTAGAGTTTTCTAGCTGCTTTGAATTTTTGGTTTCTCTTCTTGACCTGTTTATCTTGTATATAAAGCACAAGAGAGGCATTGTTTAACAACCATACAACTTGAGTGACCCTTTTTTTTTTTGATGAGCTCCTATGGTAAACTGTCCTAGAATCGTTGTGTGCCCCAGTTTCCAAAACCCCCTCTTTGCCCTCACGCTTCCTCTCTTGGCACGTCTCAATGTGCTTGTGTGTCTTTTTACATGTGTGTACATCTGCATGTGCATTCATTCATTTGTGTGCAGTTTTAACGCTACCACAGAGGAACATGTGTGGTGTGCACCTCATTACAGAAAGATAGTAGTGCTTCCTGCTAAAATTAGATTCAAAGTAAAATGTGTTTTGAACTCTGAACTCTGACTCACATGACTTATGTTCATGTTCACAGGTTAGTGTTCCTAATAACACTCTAACAAAAAAAAATTCTATAGCATCATAATTTAGTGACATGAACCCTGGACACCAAAACATATCAGTGTTATTCCTGCGATTGCAATACTATGAGTCTACAGACAAGCTCGGTGAGGATGAACGTAGGCATAATGGTGTTTTGAGGTAAATGCTAATGTTAACGTTAATAGCATTTACTTAGCGAACATGCTCACAATGACAATGCTAACATGTTGATGTTTAGCAGGTATAATGTTTTGGGGAGAGCGGGGTGATTTGAGTCTGTGGGGAAATTGAGCCACTCCTTGTTTCTCGGCAACCATAGACAAAATTGGTCATGTGACATCACATTTTTGAAGATCCATTTTACTCACCCTGTGATGGAGAGAGGGCCATGGAATAATTTATAAGCACATTTAAGATCAAAAAACTGTTTTGTTGCTGTTCAAAGTGATTTTTTTATGTTCAAGGAGTCCGGATTCTTGTATCTGAACAATTACAGACAGGTTTGAGAAAATCTTACGCATGTTAGTGCTTTAGGAAGTTACAATAAGAGGCTATACTGTTGACTTTACCCTTACACAGCTGGATGACACAATTTTGTTAAAATGGCAGGGATGGGGTAATTTGAGCCAAAAGACTTGGGTGAAGTTGAGCCAGCTATTAGACTGTAATTTTACATAGAGCAGTGGGAGAGGTAAAAAATGGGAAGTCCATTCATCAGGTGGCATGGGACATGACGATAAACAGGATGACTTTAAAGCGATACATTGAAATGAAACAACTAGGAGACATGGCTGCGATGTTTCACTATCTAAGTGCAATTGAATGTTGGGACCTGATGTTTGAGTTTGCACAATAAAATGACATTTATGTCCCCGACCCCCATGTGGCTCAACGTATCCTCTCCCTTGGCTCAACTTACCCCTCATATGGGGCAAGTTGAGCCAAGAGTCCACTTTTTTTTGGAAAGCCATATTTTGAAAACAGTTTATTTTAGATCCAAATTGATTATTCCCAGGGATGCACCACATCCTGAAATATATGTAGATATTTTAGTTGGAGACATTACTGTCATGTCCTTGCTTTAAACTCACCCCACTCTCCCCTGTCATTTTTACTATTTTATTTAGCGTGTTAGCATGCTAACATTTGTTAATGAGCACTAAATACAAAGGACAGCTGAGTTTGATGGCATGTCATTAGTTTTGCAGTATTTGTCATAAATCATACTTTGGGCAAATCTTAGGCACATTTAGACCAGATGATGGCCCTAGAGATCACCAAAGTTATTACAATTCATCCTGAGGGGAACATGAATGACTGTTGAAAATTCATGATGTACCAATGAATAATTGTTGTAACATTTGACTTAAAACCAAACATATCTGGCTCATGGTAGTGCTAGAGGAAAAAACAGGGGCACCCCTAAGTCATTAGGATACATCCTCTTGGGATCATGAATGTCTGTACAAAATGCCATGGTAATCCATCCAATAGTTGTTGAGTAAATCCAGTCTGTATTAAAGCAGTCAACCAACCAACAATGCCATAAAAATGTTCTTATTCATCATCATGACAGCATGTAAGATAAATCATTTTCAAATGTACCCAGCCAGCTACATTTATTTATACATGAATTGGGACATGAATGCTTTGTTACTGTTGATTTTGATTGTGTGAAAAGTTTGTCCCTTCAGTTCCTCAATTGCATGACCATTAATCATCCATTCTGCTGCCAAATTTTCTGATTTGCCTGACCTTTTGACTCTTGCTTTCTTCTTGCTCTGCTGGCCTTCATATCCTCTCCCTCTCTCTGCAGGCAGGACAGGTCAGCAGGACGATCTTCTACCTGAGTTTGATGTGAAGATTATGCCAGGTACGGCAACTCACCTGCACTTTTGTCTCACTGCCTGGCGTCTTCCGGCTTCTCTAATGCCTTCCTAATGTTTATTTCTCACTGACCAATCAAAACACTCTTTGACTAACAAATGTATAACCATGAGCCTGTGTTGACTCTGAACCTTCATCTGACGTTTGTTACAGTCAAAATGAGAATAGTATGCAGGAAGTTGCTGATAGCCCTGTTGCGAAAACGTCTAACCCAACCTGAAATTACACACAGTCACTTATCGAAGCCACACAAAGGGCAAAATCACAGACTCACAGTTGTTATGCATTCCTCCTCCTCTGGTCATGATTTGAATTCCACAGGGGATATATGTTAGCAAGGGATTTTGAGTGGATTTAGCTTGTTGGCACACCCTGAGGAAGTGTGTTGTTAGAGTCTGGATGCTTTAGAGATGTGATGATGGATAAGAGTCGCTGAGAGTTTTCCTTTTCTGTGCTCTTTGGTCCCTGATTCATCAGGGGAGGCAGAAACATCTGCATGGTTTTTTACACCTTGGATCTAATTGTTGTAGTTTTTACCATTGTTTCCAACAGTTATTTTTTAACATTGTAATCACTAAAGTAGTTGCTGTGATCTGGAGGTAAAACCAGAAGTGAGTGTGGCCAAAATGTCTTTAATAATTCCTCTTTGCAAAAGAAAACTGTGTGAGTGCACAACTATGATTACTAAGGATAGTTGAACCAGGAAATTGGTCTGCAAACTGTGACTGATTTTTACAAAGGACATTTTGTGGAAAAAGTTTACCATTCACCTGTATTTTATTTTCTATATTCCAAAGTTTAGCCAAGCGGATAACTTGTCTGATCATCTGACTGCTTGTGTTTCTTGCCACGCTGGACTTTAAATCAAACATTCTAGGGATGTCACTGCATTGTAAACTACACTCAAAATTATGAAGTCTGTGTAATACCTTAAACTGAATCATATCATGCTTAATAAAAATGGAAACTGGATAATGTGTGTGTGTGTTTGTGTTTCTATATTCCAGAGTGGGCATTTGTGGGATCTGTAGTCCTGGGCAGCATCTTGTTCCTGTTGTTGATGGGGATTTGCTGGTGCCAGTGTTGCCCTCACTCCTGCTGCTGCTACGTTCGCTGCTGCTGCTGTCCTGACACCTGCTGCTGTCCACGACACTGTGAGTGACACAAACCTCATTTGATAAACAAACATTAATTTCCTATTTGTGTATTCTCAGTATCACTTTGACAGCAGTCACTCTGCATGGAACGTTTATTGTTTTGTTATTGTTCCTGCGCAGTGTATGAAGCAGGGAAGATGGCAAAGAATGGACCGCCTGCTCAGATTCCTGTGTATCCCTACTACATTCCTGGTGTGCCTACTGTGGTTCCTCTTGCCCCTTCATCCCACGTCGACCCAAAGATCGCCTCTATCCCCTCAGTGGAGAATAACCTGGCTGGAGGTGAGTGTCAACAGAATATTTTAAAAGGTGCAGAGTAACCAGAAAGCTCTTTCGTATTTTCTTTCAGAAACACTGACTTGACTAACCCTCATTTCCTCTGTCATCCCTCATCCTCAAGTCCGTCTCTAACCTTCATAAAAGGCGTAGACGTTACACAAATGTCTGTCGGCCACATGTTTGTTATTTAAATCTAGTCATAACATATTTGAGTCTGGTTGTAAGAACATGCCTTGAACGCTTACATATTGTGTGTGTGACCTTGCATGGTTATGTCTCTTGTGTGTGTATGTACTGTACATGTGTGTGTGTGTGTGTCCACATCCACAGTGCGCAGTGGTTATCGACTAAAAGCCAGTCCAGACCAGGACTCAATGAAAGTTTTGTGCTACATAGAGAAGGAGCTGGCTCAGTTTCCCTCTGTCAAGATGGCTGCACTCAAACGTAAGCCTGCACAGATGAGGCCGGTTTTGGTAATCTGTGTGGCTGTGCGCCAGTGTTTATGTGTTTGTGTCATAGTGTTTCTCTTTAAAATGCATGGTTTATGTAAATAAACTAATTTTCATCTAATCTTTACATTCATTTTATAACATCTAACTGTCCTTACTGAGAAAAAGACGTTTCACATTTTCAAAAAGGAAGGTTAATTTGTAAGGTCCCTGTGTATCAGTAATACTCTAAGATGTTAGCTGAAGTGGAAATCAGAGAATATTGACTTTTCTATCCTTCTCTCATTTTATAATCAAACATATTAAATACCTGACAAATCACAGTACTTCATCACATTGCTGCAGAAATCAGGAAAACATTTCTGCTTATTGATGTGCCACATTGCTTACAGTATAAAAGAGATAATCTTCACAGTATAAGCAGCATGGCGAAATCTCTGACTGTTGACAAACGTATATAGTCTCACATTACTCACACTACACATCGTCATAATGCCCACCCCACGTTGATTATGTTGTGTATCATTTGGACATCTCAGAGAGTAATTATTGTGATTATGCCATGGTCACACAAAAGAGGGCGTTTTTAAGGTTTGTTAGTAGGAGCACATTTTTAGGTTTATTTCACCAGTGAGAGTTAATTGATGGTTTGGTTACCTGTAGTTTAATGGGCATGTTTCACGCTGATTTATTGCAGTTGCCAGGGATTAATGTGTGCCAGTTTCATCAGAAAGAAGTGCTTTGTCTTGTACACATTTAATAGATGTAGCTGGGGATATTTGTTTTAACAAATTCCATGAAAACACCAAATCATTGGTCTGTCTCTTAATACTTTCTGTCCGTGGCTCTCAGCCCATTGGTTCCTACTGATGCTGAAAAAGATCTAAAAACAGGTTTTTTTTAAAGCTCAGTATTTTTCTTAAACATCTGGTCACTGTTGTTTTTAGTAAAAGTTACTTAAACAGAATTAAATAGTACATTTGTTGGGGACTATTTTCAACGGAGCATTAATACATGTTTGGTGCTATGGAGAGTATTCATGCATAAATTTACATTTTTATAAATAAACATGTTACCCAGTGACTTATTTATGTGCTTTGCAAAGGAGGTCTAGAGCACAGAGAAAAAACCTGTATCAGGCTTTGCCAACACATACAACTTGTTGTTGGTTTTGGTCCTTTCTTAGCATTTGTTGACTACAAGAAAAAAGAATATCAGTTATCCTTTAAATTGGTTGTGACAGTAGTTTGAGGTGGCACATGAGCCATTTCTGGCCTCAGTAATCAGTAATCAGCTATAGTCAGTGCTCATGATTATATAGTCATAGTCACCTCAAATAAGAGAGTAGATAATGCTCCCAAACACCTACATAGTACTTCCAGCAGTAGATCACATCTTACTGTTGAAATGTTTGATTGCATCATTTCACAGCAATAGTTGGGTACTCCAGTGGGCATTACAGAAAACCTGGAAAATGTTTTCCAAAATAATTTTATGATGAAAAAAGACTGATGTGTCTCTCTCAACAGCCAGCAGCATGTCAGAGCTGAGCTCTCTTCATGATGGAGGGAATACGGACTTCAGACACACCTATCAGACAGTCCAGATGAAGGCGCTCCCGCCCATCGCAGACCTGGACGACCAGTCGCTGCTGAGAGCAGCTCCACCTACACAGAGTCGAAGGCCCCGACGGGACAGAGGCAACCACTCAGACGATGAGCTGGACAGAAGGTATAACTATGGTGTTAGTGCATGTGTTCATGTGTTAAGAGGGTACAGATCACAGGAAATGGTATTATTATTTCTGTAATGCAACCTCAGTCCGGGAGCAGAGTATTGTTAAATAATGTCTAATGACTTCATTGGTTGAAATTTTAGGTAAACTCACACATGAATCACAACATTACCAGTAAGGATGCACTGTTTTCCTGGAAGTAGGGGTGTCCCATATCATATCGTTCACGATATATTGGTTCTTATTATGATTTTAAAAGATATATGTCACAATAATGGCGTTATTCTGACTTGTTGACTTTATGACGTCATACCGTTACACAACAACAACATGCATTGCTGAACGTGAAAGTAACAGTGCTACTCCTCCACTGTGGAGTTAGTTCAAGTGCCCATTATGCGAGATCTTTAATTCCCCCCACAACATTTCGCTGATAATAATATCTGTAATACCTGGCTTTACAGACAAATATAACAAACATATATTTGCTGGATTTGATGATGATGTCTATTGGATATGAATCTATTGGCACTACAACTCACTCCACCCTGCCAACTTTCTCACGCTGAACTGTGACAAGTCGATCACGATCATCATTGGACCCAAAGCCTTCATCAAAACCACACACAATTTATCCGTCACCATCACCAGCTCCACTCTGTCTCGCTCCCCACACATCTGCGACCTCGGAGTGATCTTCGCCAGCAACCTCTCATTCAAACACCACACTAATCTCGTCACTAAAATCGTCCTTTTTTCACTTGAAAAACACTTTTTGCTGCTGCTGAATCTCTGATCCATCCCCCACATACATCCTCCAATCCTCCAACCACCTCAAGTTGCCTATTTGTCCCACAATTAATTAAATTCAAAGGCCACACTCCATCCCATTGCTCCTTCCATACCAACCTCCTATCCCCACCATCCAGGACCAAGCACCAGACCTGGAGTGACTGCTCCATATCCTGCGCTATTCTGCATTTTGTATTGGGTTTTAGACATAATTTTAAGGTTCATTGTGTAATATTTAGGAGGATCTAGACAGAAATGCAATATAGGATACATAACTTTGTTTTCAGTGGTGTATAAAGACCTTACTTAATGAACCATTATGTTTTTATTACCTTAAAATGAACCATTTCTGTCTACATACACCGCGGATCCTCTTACATGGACGTCGCCATGTTGTGACGCCATGTTTATAGTAGCCCAAACGGATTTACAGAGCGTGTTTTGTCACTACGTTGAATACATACAAAGAAGAAGAAAAAGAAGAAGAAGTAGTAGTGGTCATCTGGTCTGAGCATGTCGGCCACCCTAGCTTCTCCTATGCGCCTACAAAGGGAAGGGGGAGCAGTGATTGAGTAGATGGTTTCAATTCGCAGCCCTCACCACTAAATGCCACTAAAACCTACACACTGAACCTTTAAGTGTCTAAGTATCTAGCGCTCTATAAATAAAATGTATTATCATTACATTTCACTGTGTGCTGAGTTGTGTCACTCTTCCTTGGTGTAGGTGGAACTCCCGCTCAGAGCACCTGCAGAGAAAGACGTTGAGCAGAAGAGGGCGTGCCGGCTCCCTGGACGAGCTGGAGGATTTCGCTCGGTCTTTCGGCTCCCGTGGTCGTCGGGCGCAGCCTTCCGATCGGGCTTATGAGCGGGATTACAGCCCTCCCAGGCGTTTCTACAGAGATGAAGATGATGAATGGGACCGCCGTAGCCCCTCACCTTTACCCCAGAAGAGAAGGGACACGTGGGACAGTGATCGACCCTGTCGACCGCCCCAAAGCAACGGATATGACGACACCTTCCTCAGCAGTGTGCTGGACAGCAAGGCGAGGGGGCGGGGAGGGGACAGAGGTGCTGCCAGACTGGACGAGGACAGTGACACTCCCTCTAAAGGCAGCTCCAGAGGAAAGGCCAGCGATAGTTACTACAGCCGGTCACCCAGCAACCGTCCAGAAGAGGAGGACTCTTTGCCTCCGTACTGTGAGTGGGAGGCGGAGCGGTACCGCAGGGCTGCCCCAAACACAGACCGGTACCGCAATGAAGAACCTCCCAGATCAGACCGATACAGGACCACTGAGCCAGCCATGAGGCCTTTCTCTTACACCCGCCCCCACCAGGGAATGTCCCAAACACTACAGGGGGGCCGAGAGGAGAGAGATAGGACCCGAAACCTGGTGAGTTACTTGTAGCAGGAACAAGGACTTCCTTCCTCTTCAGCTCTTCAGGAAAGAGCCTCTTAATCCAGTAAATAGTCACAGGATACATCTGGGTATATTCCATAGTTTTCTTATTGTCAGCAAATCCCAAGAAAAGTCCTAAATTATGAATAAAGTGTTGTCTATGTAGCCAAAGCCTGATGTAGCGTATTCCACTGTTGTCTATAAAATATTAAAAACACATCAGTCACGTTGTTGCACTTTTAGACAGTTTCCATAAGTAGAATTGTTCTTCTCACATCAGTGCAGGAAGATAAAGTTAAATAGAGATCTTCCATCAGTCTGTTAGTGGGTTCACATACTTGTTCGCAGATAATTTATGTTCTGGTTCAGACACTCTGGTTTTATCCTTTTAACACACTAATACACTTCAATACCAAGTTAATAATGTGGGCAAAAATTAAACTTAAATTTATTTGATCTGTATTTATTATATAGACCTCTCAGGAACACTTGGGGCCTCACACAAATTTTGTATACAATACTAGTGAATGCTGAAAAGTGGTGACGGTTAATGGTTACCTTATGTACTGATGCTTTAGTTATATTATTGTTGTTGTTGTCAGGGGCATGACCTCAATGATGAGGACATATGAGGCACAAACTGCACTCAGTTAATTAAAGCACAAATAGAATACAAAAAACTATTAAGTTGTATATTTATAATTCAGCTTCTTTTGCTGAATCATATTTTTTAATTGCAGACTGACAGCAAAAACCACAAGACCGGGTACCAGTCCACAGCCCGATGCTGGGGACCTCTGCACTAGCCCACAAAATGTGTATTATTCTGCAGCTGAAATTTGTCGCCAACAAATGTTTACTCCTGTTTGATTAACTTTTAAACTACTTTTAACTACAGTGCCCAGCTGTTAAAAATAAAACTATGAGATGGCATGGCAACATGCCCGGCTCGAGTCCAGCTGGGACCTTTGCTGAATGTCGGCCCTTCTTTATCTCTTCCCCTCTTGTTGTCAGCTCTCTACTGTATCTATCAAATAAAGGCAATTGCCCCACAGTGACTTAAAAATATAATATACACACATACATATATATATATATATATACTATATATATAAAATATAAACTAAATATTTGATGGAAAAAATGCGCTTGGGGAAATCAAAAAGTACTTTTCGTGGGATTTGTTGACAGTAAGAATGAAATAGAATAACTCTTTGCTTTGTGTAGAGACATTTGAAAATGTTTTAACAGTTTTATCTGATAATCTGATCGTCTCTTGTGCCATGTATATATAAGATGTATGGTCTTAACACGGACTCATTTTAATTTAGTTCTGATATGATTTTATTTAGGTAGCTGTAACATTTTTAGGAGTAAATGAAATCACAAATGCATGATTTAACTCAGATACTGTATAATCTGGCCATGCTTGCAACCATCTCAGTGTTACAAATGCTTACATACTGGCTTACTAATGTGATTTTCCCACTGGAATCAGTATTAGACATTTTTACTAATATGGTTTGAGCTGAAGGATTTCTTTAAAAACTTGAGACACCTCTGGCACCAGGCTGGACTAACATAGCATGAGCATGAATGCAAAGTCTCTAACGTCTGGCTTTTGGTGTATTTCTTCGACAGAGCACTGCACTGAGCAGGGACTCTCTCATAGTGTAACAAGGTTTCCCAGCCTCGACCCGCACTGCACTGCCAATCTGTTCATTTAAACCGTCCTGTTGCCACGCAGGAGAGGCTAACTGTTCTGACATCAGCCACATGAAGTCTGGTTCGTCTCGCTGAAATAACTGCATGGAAAAAAACAACAGTAGCGGATGGAAAACACTGAGAAATGAATGTGCACACGCATGTGCTCTTTTTCCTCATGTGCATGAATTATAACGTGCATTTATGTATGTGTAGCCTACAGATTGTGCAACAATTTGATGAGTTGAGTGACTGGATTTACTCACACCAGTGCCAAGATGTTTTATTCTATTATTATCTGCCACTTTTACAATGGAAAACAAAGCAGGAGATCTTGTGTTTTCCTCCAGACTTCATACTTCTTACTCAGTAGGGGAGACCGGGTATGGTTGTAACATAAACACTACTTTAAAAAGTGTTACAACCATCCACTATACATACAACTAGGGACTTTCTTGATTTTAATATTTTACTCCAGGGTTACCAGCATTCATTTGTCAGTACTGTGACCAGTACTTCTCATTCACATGTTGTTCACATGTTGGCGTGTGTATCGGCACTCAATCTTTTCCAAACTCGGTCTCCGCTGGTGGAGAAGGCAGAGAAGCATACGGGCAGCTTGTGAGAGGTGCCGGTGCACAAGAAAAAGTTCTGGTAGGCCAAAGTGTAAAATATAGAAGTGCTTGTGCTGCGTACCGGTGTGTACTGGCCCACTTCAAGCACTGACTGTGACTCTGATTAAGAATATACACACAGACACACAACTCTTTTTTGTTAGACCTAAGGATGTACAAAGATGTTCTTTAGTCTTTTAAAAGTACATTTTAGTAGTATTTATTAAGTATACTGTTAAGTAAGTTTATTCTATAGATATATTTACATACACATACTGTACATGCGCGAGTCATCAGACATAGTCTGTTACAGAGAGAGAGAAACATTGTTCTTTTATATCACTACCTGTTTTTGAAGCATATCATATGGTGTGGCATCTATTTTTGCTTCTTTTGTCTTACTGTTACAACCTACCCCAATATGGGTTACAACCTACCCCCGTATTGGGGTAGGTTGTAACAAGGGAACACAATGCATTTGACATCAACTCACAAGGTCTGTAATATTCTTGTAGAGGATTAAGTGCCATGTGTAGTGAACAAATGTGGGTACTTTGTATAAAAGTTTGAGAACTCTAGCTACAAAATTCAGTGAGTTATAGTTGCTGAAGCAAAAAGTGTTACAACCATACACGGTCTCACCTACTGCAACTCAGGTTCACTTCACACTGTATTTGTGTTTGTCTGCTGTTGATATTTTACTGTAAGTACTGTACCTTGACTTTGTTCTGCCAATTGCACTGCTTAAATACTTTTTAAATAAAGAAAACTCTTAAGTCTTCACTGTCTTACATGAATGTATTTTTATTATCTCAGCTGATGGAGACAAGATACATACATACATTAATCATTGTTGATTAAAGGTCCATGTTTAGTGAGATACTTTTGTCATGTTGCTGAGCAAACGTATATGTCTCAACATTTTTATTAATTTGTTTTTTCAAACAAGGGGATGAAGTATTAACTCAGAACAGGTCAAAGTACATTTCCAGCACAGAACTCAAAATAGTGTATGCAGATCACAGTATTATATCTGGTGCTTTGGCAAAAAGGCAAAAACAAAAAAAACGTACAAACAACATACTTTATCTGATTTAGTGTGAATTCCAGGTTGAGTCCTAAATTCAAATAATTTATGATGCTTTAAACACAAAGCTCTGAAATATCAGTTGAAATCAAAGTCTATATATGAACTTTTTCAGTCTGTTTTCGGGAGCAAAAATTCAGCGTTTTATTTTAGAGTGATAGTTCTCAACACATAATAATAATAATAATAATAATAATAATAATCCTTATTTGTAGAGCACTTTTCAAAAACAAGTTACAAAGTGCTTTAACAAGTGTAAAGAATAATACAAAAAAGATAAGAGCATGAAAATTTAATATAAAATTAGTAAATGTGTGTCATGTCCACACATGACACAAAATACATATAAAATACCCTTTGTTTGTCACTGAATCTGATATTTGAGTGGTTATTTGATGATGTGTGATAAAGTGTATGTACCTTGAATAAAGCCTGTGTTTTTTATCGTAGCTTATCAAATGTACAAACCAACTAAATAAACACTAGAGCTTTACTGACAACATTCATCTACAGATCTACACACAATCAGCACATCTTATCATGAGAAGCATGTGTGCAGCTTTAAAATGTTTATACAAACGATCAAATGGCTCTTTGTGGTCGTTTTGCATCTCTTTCTGGTTGTTTTGTGACTGTGGTCGTTTTGTGACTCTGGTCGTTTTGCAACTCTTTGTGGTAGGGGTGGGGGAAAAAATCGATACAGCAGATGAATTACAGATGGGACTTTTAACTTTTTGGTACTAGAATAATAAAATCTATTGCTTTTTTAGTCCACTAGAAAACTTAACAGGACCATATAGAGGACTGAAAAAGTGATATGGACAAACAGAGAAATGTATCTTTTTAGATAAACAGATGTTGACAAAGTTTGACTTTAGGGACCTAATTGGAAGTTGGAAAACGGTAATAAATTGCAATATGTATTTAAAATCGTGATAATATCGTATCGTGGGGCCTTTTTTTACTTTGTGGTCATTTTGCAACTCTTTGTGGTCGTTTTGTGACTGTGGTCGTTTAGCGACTCTTTGTGGTTGTTTTTCGACTGTGGTTGTTTTGTGTCTCTTTGTGGTTGTTTTGCGACTCTTTGTGATCGTTTTGCAACTCTATATGGTTGTTTTGTGTCTCTTTGTGGTTGTTTTGCGACTCTTTGTGGTCGTTTTGCAACTCTATGTGATCGTTTTGTGACTCTTTGTGATCGTTTTGTGACTGTGATCGTTTTGTGACTCTTTGTGATCGTTTTGTGACTCTTTGTGATCGTTTTGTGACTGTGGTCATTTTGTGACTCTTTGTGGTTGTTTTGCGACTTTTTGTGGTTGTTTTGTGACTGTGGTTGGTTTGTAACTCTTTGTGGTTGTTTTACGACTTTTTGTGGTCGTTTTGCAACTCTTTGTGGTTGTTTTCTGACTGTGGTTGTTTTGTAACTCTTTGTGGTTGTTTTGCGACTCTTTGTGGTTGTTTTGTGACTGTGGTTGGTTTGTAACTCTTTGTGGTTGTTTTACGACTTTTTGTGGTCATTTTGCAACTCTTTGTGGTTGTTTTGTGACTGTGGTCGTTTTGTGAATCTATGTAGTCGTTTTGCGACTCTTTGTGGTTGTTTTGCAACTCATTGTGGTCGTTTAGTGACTGTGGTCGTTTAGCGACTCTTTGTGGTTGTTTTGTGTCTCTGTGGTTGTTTTGTGACTGTGGTCGTTTTGTGAATCTATGTGGTCGTTTTGCGACTCTTTGTGGTCGTTTTGCAACTCATTGTGGTTGTTTTGTGACTGTGGTCGTTTTGTGACTCATTGTGGTCGTTTTGCAACTTTTTGTGGTTGTTTTGCGACTCTTTGTGGTCGTTTTGCAACTCTTTGTGGTTGTTTTGTGACTCATTGTGGTCGTTTTGCGACTTTTTGTGGTTGTTTTGTGACTGTGGTCGTTTTGCAACTTTTTGTGGTTGTTTTGCGACTCTTTGTGGTTGTTTTGTGACTCATTGTGGTCGTTTTGCGACTTTTTGTGGTTGTTTTGTGACTGTGGTCGTTTTGCAACTTTTTGTGGTTGTTTTGCGACTCTTTGTGGT